>NW_019384401.1:929790-935862 GCF_000671375.1 Centruroides sculpturatus
GCCCTTACTGTACATTGTTCTCATCATCTGGAAACCATTAAACGCAATGTTTCCTCTTATCAGCCCCAATTTTGCCTTTGGTCACCGTTCAATACCCTGCCTCTATCATAGATCTATTCATCGCGCCAGAAGGGGGCGTTATTGCTTACTTTGAGAAACGCTGAGCTAAAATAAAAGTCAATGTGTTAGAAATATTCAAGTTGTGACCTTCAATAAAAAATAAAAAATATATAAAATGTCAACATTTTATATATATTCCGTCGAATTTTTATATATAGAATTTGTCTGCCGTCGCCCCTCTATATTTCCTTAACGCCCCCCAATTCTCTTTGAGCCTTCTACCGCCCCCTGAAAGCCTCCAGCGCCCACAAGGGGGCGTTATCGCCCACTTTGAGAAACGCTGGTTTAGACCATTATTTCTATAAAAAAATATATATATATTCTGTGCACTAGAGGGCGCTTCATGATATAAAGTTGTTACAAGCTGTTAACCACGTGCTCTTTTATCTACAATCATTGTAAATTTGTGATATAATAAGTGACAATTACTTTATCAGCAAAATACATTCTCTCATTCGGAATGGAAGAAAGTGTTTTATCAAAAATAATATGCGATTTATTTGATGTTAAAGCTATCAAGTTTGGCAAATTTATGATGAAAAGTGGTATCGAAACACCTATATATTTTGATCTTCGAGTTGTTGTATCGTATCCTTATGTTATGGTAATTATGGATTTGTGATTATAGTAATAATGTAATAATTTAGCTTCGTTTAAATATTTAAAAGCTTATGGATGTTAGTGTGGGAGGAGCACGATTTTGTTCACCCTCTTTGAAGCTTAATAACTCCTGTGCTTTTTGTCGAAAATGACTGAAATTTTGCAGGGAGGTTTGTTTATTAGGGGGGATTGGTGCTATTAAATTTCGGTGATTGAAGGTTGAGAGGATGGGGAGATAAAGGGGGTCATGTGTATCTCTAGTAGGGTCAGACTTAATGATGACTTTACTTGTTATTAGCATTTACAATTTATTATAAAACATGGGTTTTATAATAAATTGTAAATTCCATCCCTACCCTCAAAATTAACCTTTTTACCATTTTATAATAGTTAAAATTACTGTATAAAACGTTTGTTAATAAATTATGATAACAGAGAGTGCCACTGAATGTTGCCGAAAAGTTAAGCAACTCCTTGCTGGATTTTTTAGAATATGTTTAAAAAATTATTTTTTCAAATAATAAAATGATACTTATTGTGTTAGTAATGTCTGACATTGACATTTAGAAAGATAAGATTTAAAGATTCTCTGTATTAATTACATAAGTGACATTTTTGCTAATTATTTGAAAAAGTTGGTAAAAGTTCACAATTAGCTTTTTTTTATATGCGTTTCCTCCAAAAATTTCTATCTGTTTAGGACATGCTTATTAATGAGGTCTCATAAGAAAGCAAAATTAAGAAAAACATGTAATATGTTTATTGTGAACTTTACCTTATTGTTATTACTAGTACATATTTACAGCTTAAGATGGGAAATAAAAATCTCAATCCAGCTTTTTGAATTTTGATCAATTATAATTTTTTTTTTTTTTTGCCTTATAGCAGTAAAATAATTAAACATAAACAGAACATGTTCAATTTGGATTCAAAATTGCTTTGGATCAGACTATATTTAAATTATTCTGAACTTAAAATACAGATATTCTATATTGACTTACAAGTTAGTTTCTTGTTAAAATAAATCCTTGTATTAATGGCTTCTCTGCAAAACAGCAATTTAGTGAGTAATTATCATCAACTTTGGTTATTGTATTTTATTACATATAAATTTTATAAATAGACTAAATTGAAAATCAGTTTAGCATAGGGAAAATCGGGGAGTTACACAGTGAATTGCACACCAGCATTATTGTGAATCTGCATAAATTGAGCTGGTGTAACCCAAGGGCTACCTGTACTAGGATATTCTAGCACAAAAGAAACCAGTGTCAATTTCCTAGTACCAGAGTGTTCTGGCTTATTGCACTTTGTTATCACTTGCAAACTGCTTACTAGATAGGTTATTATACCTCAAAGATTTAAAGATGTGAAAGTCATTTGATACTACTAGTGCCACACACTTTTTGATTCATGTAGAATTATTTGATTTTGTAATCATTGAAGTGTAGCAAGATATGATATCTTTCAGAATTTGATATCAATTTCTTCTAAACTGGGATTGATGATGTTATGGTGAAATGAATACTTCTGGGGATATATGAAAAGATATGTCAAACATATTGAGATATTTTATTAAATTCATAGTTAATAAAAAAGTAACACAAAATTTCAAAGAAAATTTTTAGGAACAACAATTCATTAAATTTTTCAATTATTAGCAATACTCATTCCTCTAAGTGTGACTTATTCAGATTTTTTTTATTTTGCTATCATTTTTATTCAAAAAATTTTATGATAAAAAGATATTAACAAAAGTTATGATATTCATGTGATAAGCAATTTTGAAATTTGATAAATTTTATGAATTCATATAAAAATGACATTGTTTCATAATTTTTTTAGCTCTGGGCAATTGTTATGCATACAATCAGACTGATAAGATAGAAAACAGATTTTTTTAATTGTATTACATAAGAAGTGGGAAGGTATATATTATTATAATTCCTAGAACTGGCAAATTTTCCAAGAATTGAAGAAAAAAATTATTTTTTAATCAGTACTTTAAAAAACTTTGTGAATTTTTATTTTGAACTATTTATTACTTAATGAATTGTTGAAAATACCTATAAAATTATTATTAGTTTAATATCTATTTAAGTATGTAAGCGTATAAAACAAATAATATAAAATTTTATTTATTCAACCAAGTGTCCCCTTTGCCATCGTGTTTCCCTTTTCTTAATCACCAAGGCTGCTCTAAAGTTTCATTTTATTTTTAAATTAGTTACTCATTTTTATCACAGAAAACTTTTTACAGATAGTGAAGATCTTAGTGAAGTTCTTTCCCAAACTCTGTCTCGTTGAGTTGGTTTCCGTGTGTATCATGATTCGATATAGTGATCCAGGTTTGATGGAACACACACCTCCACACTCAAATTGATAATATTTACAGTTTATTTACAGATTCTAGTACAAGTTCGAAAACATGCAGAAAGTACAAGTTCGAAAACATAATATATATATACAGGATAACAAAGCGTGGTGACTCACGTACTAAATTGGTTTCAGGGAACTATTAAACTTTGGAGAGGCCTCAGTCAGCTTGTGGAGTTGGCTCAACTGCATGGTCAGGCCAGTCTCCTCACTAACCCGTCCCTGAAATGTTTACCAGAAGAGAACACTCTCTCTATGCTCAGTGGGCTTCCCAAGTGCCTGAGACTATTGTGTACCAGTCTCTTTCCCCTCCTATTCATTCCGCAATTTAAGGGTTTTTTGGACGGAAACTTCCAACCAATCACAAACCTTTCTTACCCGAACAGCTTTAACCTAGGTCCACTGTTATCCAATGAGAGTCAAGCTTACAGTAACGTCTGACACTTGTTTACATTCAGTTGTTTACCATATGGCAAATGGTCTATCATCTGACCACAGGTGGGTCCAATTGACAAAGTCAGCTCTTCCTTTGTTTTTCCTCTGTTTACAAGTCAACACCTTACAAGTGGTATATTACCCAACCGCACGTTGGTCCAATTGACAAGGTCATGCTTCTTTTGTTCTCTCTCTGCTAAAAGGTCAATACTTTACACTGATAGCAAATTTAAAATAAAAATATTTGTTATTAACTGAAAATTTTGTTCTTGTGGGTGGTGATTGTTCAGTCAAGTACTGAGGTACCACTGTATTTGATTGATGTGATTTTGATATGTGTAGTAGCATTGGGGAATTAATTAACTGCATTAATCAAGGGATACCTGTATATTTTATATAATGTATGTACAATTCCCTTTTTTAGAGTTTACAGGCTTGCTGCATTCAAGTCAGACAAAACTTTTAAAATTTAAACATTTTACTATTTTTCTTTAAATCAAGCAAATATAATTTTTTGAACTTGTCCCTAGTCTGAGAATCTTTATATTGATAGTTATATTAATAGGAATTATTGTAAATGAATAAATATCAGTATTGACACTATATCAGTATATGTGGAAAAATGTATTAATATCAAAAATTAACCAAATATGTTTGATTTCAGCAGATATAAAATAAACTTGTTTGTTTCTTAATTAAATAAGTCATATTCATGTTGAAAATATTTTATTTCCTAATTAAATATCTGATGGAATTATAAAGACATTTAAGTTATTTTTTTAATATTAATCTAGTTTGAATTAAATTGTGTATATTGCAATATTCACAAATCTTTTATCTAATGATCTCAGCTAGACAACTAGATAATGTAACTATTGCTATGGGAGATTGGATTTAAGTGTAATCTAGACTCTTGCAATTTTATTATGACTAATTTTAGCAGAGATATACTGGTCTCATAGCTACCAATAGCTGTAATGCTATGAAAATTGAATAATAAATATTTCTGCCTCAATGAGTGCTGTAATCGCTTTGTGCGTAAGTTTTGGTTTGAGCACAGCCAGAGTCAGCTGTAAACATTTGAAATTCTTTTTACAGATGAAATTTTTCTTGTTTTTAACAGATATTGCTTTCGTCTTTTTAGGTGACTGTTTGTAAATTCTATTTTAATTTAGTTTTGAACATTATTTATTCATAAATGTTGCTAATATTTACAATTCTATTAACTGTCACTTTCATGATTTTAGACTTTAAATTGATTAGGTGATTTGTTTTTTCTGATAAGATTGGATTCATTTTTAAATATTTTTGGGATTTTTCATTATGGGTAAGAATGAAATAAATTACTGCATTTTTCTAAGGGTCTCATTTATTCAAAATATAGAAAAGTCCAAATGCAAATGCACCTATTTATTAAACACACACTGTATACAGAAAGAAAAAATTATGTACAAAACTTGCATAAATAATACATAGCAACATAACAGGTTTAAATTGAGTCATTTAAAACTGTAAATAAAAATTGAGATATATTAAAAACTTTTATTTTAAATGTAATTTATCCAATTTGAAAAGTGGTTGATGATGATAGCTGATATGCTAGTATTCTGCAAACAATTTTAAATGTTCCAGAAGTTTAACTGACAAATATAAAGGGCAATTGGAAAAATTCAAAGGATAAACATTGTGTGTTAATTGCCATTTTCCACAAGGACCTTAACTCTTACCCTCAATTATATGCACATAATTCTTAATCAGAAATATTTCAGCAAATTGCAAGTCACATATTTACAATTTTCTTGTGAGTTGTAAATCTTTTCAAGGAATTATGTTTCCACTTATCAAACTGGCTCAGAAGTGACGTAAAAAAAAGCCAGTTCTCACCAGATTTGCAGTAGCCAGACTTACATCCAGTCTCAAAACACTTATTCAGCATGCTGTTGTTTCTTTTTCTTATAGAATAAAATATAAAAATGCTTGAAAATGGCAAAACTACCTACTAACCAAATGGATAAACCAACATCTTGCTGCAATATATGTAAATACAGTGGTGCCTCGTACAACGTACTTAATCCGTTCCAGGTGCACGTCCGTTAAGTGAAACGTTCGTTATACGAAACGCATTTTCCCATAGAAATGCATGTTAAAACATATAATTCGTTCCGCAGCATAAAATAACCATACTGTACCATAAAAAATGAAAATGGAGCAGATACCAATTATGTCGGGTAGTCAGATGTTGTGAGAAGGAGGTGGAGGAACACTTTCTTTACACATTCATACAGATACAGACTTTTTACACATTGCAGCGGGTCTTTTTTTATTGTTTTTTAATCGGAGTCAGATTCAGGAGAGGTTACCAGAACTTGCAGGGTCAACTTCTCTTGTTCATCCTTTGTTTTTTGCCCGCTGGCTTCTTGAAAAACATGACCAAGGTGGTCTGTTTCTCTTTCTTCTTTAACACCTGTCGGAAATGACGGACAAAGGTGTCATCGTAGAGATCATTGATCCAGTTGGCCTCAGCTCTGTTTGGATAATGAG
>NW_019384401.1:937484-985225 GCF_000671375.1 Centruroides sculpturatus
CGTATTGCATTTGGACTACTACTGACCAACGCTAACAGACTACCTATTGTTTAAAAGGCCCTCTGGTGGCGCAAGAAGACGGATTTTATAAAATAAAATGCAGTTGATACTGCATTTTTATGAATAAAAATTTGACAAACAATTTATCATTTTATGACGAGTAAAATTTTTTCGTCGCGTTCGCGGCTTTTAAGTAATGCGTAAACCTTCGAGGCGCGAGGCCCTTCGAACCGCGAGGCATAGGCGGTGGCCCACGTCATCCATGCCTTACGCCGCCCTTGGTCATAGAAATGATATAATTTGAATATAAATTATTTATAAATACGTATGTCAAATTATATTTTTATTACTACGTAAAATATATTTAAGAGTTTACGACCACTGTGCTGGATGAGGCGTTGTTGAAACAAAAAAGTTATGCTTTCCATCACGTACATAAACTGTCGTAATTCGCCAATTGCAAATCAGCAAATTCGTAAACTTTTTGTTTATTTTGAACAATCCGGATAATCGAAAATCCGGATAATGGAGGTCCGGATAATGGAGGTTCTACTGTATCATAAAAAAATTTTAACCAAGGCATTTTTAAGGCTTATTTCATAATATTTATAACATAGAGTATATTAGAGATAAATAACTTGTAACTGGATGCTGTTCAAATAAACACACTATGTTCAATTATATAGAATCTCTATTGGAAACCCTCCTTGTTGGATTTTGGCATTAAAGATACTTTAATAAGCAAAACATGTTTTCAACTGATTTAAATGGTCATCATCAGGTATAATTGAGTAAATTTGAATGGATATCACAATTGAAATAGATATTTTTTAAAAAAGGAACATTATTATACATAACAGCTGTGTACATATAAGTTGAAATGCATTAGTCTGTGCTTTTATAGGGGATAGAGCAGTAAAAGGATTTCCATTTAGGTTGGATGGTTTCCATGGCCTAATCAATGGTCCTGAATTTACTCAATTAATTAAATCTGATGATGACCATTTAAAAACAGTTGAAAATATTTGTTTTGCTTAATACAGTATCTTTATCCTTGCTGGATTTTGGTGTTAGTGCTTATTTTAACATATATTAGAATTTTAAATTGATTAGAATTAGTGATTTGAAAACAAAAAAGTATAGTATCTTTGAAGAATGGATTAATAATCATTCTTCAAGTAACTATAGTTTCTGGTCTTTTATTTTATTTTATTGTAATGTTTAAAAAATTACATCAAATAAAGCAAAATATTTGATTTTTAACGTTTATAAATTATTTTATTGTTAGAAAAATGTTGCAGATGTTATGTGGCAAAAAATAGAAGAAACAAAAATCTCCCAAGACTTAATATGTGGTGTGCCTTATACAGCCTTACCAATTGCTACAGTATGTATTCTGATGTTTAATTCAAAATTATGTTTATTCAGTTATTGTTATAAGATCATATGCTAGGAAATTTATAGAATAAAAACTATAATGATTAATTATCAGATGAATTACAGTAATTATATTTAATACAAGTGTACTTTGCTTTAAGGCACTTTGCATTGAAGTACTTTATAAATGTATGTGTTTTCTTCTCCTATAAACTTCATATTTGCATTTTCTATATAATTTTTTTAGTTTCTGATTTTTTAATCGTATTATTTCTGATAAAATCATAAATCCTTCTTTCATATCTTGCTATTACTATAATCTCTAGACATTGATTTTATAAAAAATTTCCAGAAGTAATTATTTTAAGTTTATCAAATATAAAATTTACTGAAAAATACACAACTTAGTAATTTTGTAATTAATTGTTTTTTACTACCATTTTACTTACAGTTGAAAATGGTTTCTTATAAATAATTATTTTAACATTTTGTTTATGTAGTGTATTTCTATCAATAAAAATGTTCCAATGGTACTGAGAAGAAAAGAAAATAAATCTTATGGGACAAAACAATTGATTGAAGGAAATTATAAAGCGAGACAAAAATGTCTTATCATTGAGGATGTTGTTACTAGTGGAAGCAGTGTTGTAGAAACTGCAAATGTAAGTTATTTGAAGCTTTAACAAAAATAAAACATGAGAGAAATTTTTATATATTTGTTCAACATATATAGATACTCAGATCTGTTGGTTTAGAAATTAGCGATTGTATTGTATTACTTGACCGAGAACAAGGTGGAAAGAAAAATCTTGAGCAGGAAAGAATTAAATTGCACAGGTATGTTATGAAAAGGTTTACATAATTATTGTCTAAAAAAATTGTCCTGTGAAATTAATACTAATTTTAAAATGTGAATTTATACACTTCTTAATTATTTTATCTTAAAAAGTCAGAGTTTATTACACAAATATTTTAGCTTGTTTTAATTTTCTTCAGATTTATGTTCTTTTTATTAATGTATTATTTTTAAATGTGAATTATAAGTCATTTATATGTGAATCAAATAACATTTTTTTTACAGTGTATATACAATGTCAACAATGCTGTCATTACTACATAAGCACAATAAAATTGACAAAAATAATTTTGACCTTATAGAAAAATTTGTTGAAGATCATAAAAATTTAAAAATTATGTCTGAACCATTCAAAACAAAAGTATGTATGAAATTTTTAGATGATTTCAAAATTTTTGTGTGTGTGTGTTTTTTTTTAATCTATGAGAATGATAATTTACATAAACTCTGTGTTTTCTTATTTACTGCTTTAATTTAAATACATACTCTTGTAAATAGACTGAATTTTTCTGTTTTTTTGCATAAAAATTGAATATGCTGAAAAAGGCATGCATACAGAAAAAGTTATAAAATTCTTTTAATTACAATTTATTTATGAACATTTTAAAAGATTTTCAGAAGATAATATAATATTTATAAGATAATATTTATTATAAAGCAAGTTTAAAATAATTATTTTAAACTTGCTTTATAATAAATAAATTCAAAATTAAGTCTTGTCTTTGCCTAATGTTTTGTTATAATGTTGAGGAAAATACAAGTACTATTCAGTAGTGATGGGATGAGTTTTGTAAAATATTGATATATTGAAAACCCACAAAGCTGATAATGATATTATCTAATAGCATCACAAAATGTTGATATATCAGGAAATATTGGACTAAGATGGGAATTTTGACTACTAGGGTTAAATTTTGCTTTGCAGGTTCAAAAATCATAACAGGGAAGGGAATCTTATTAAAGTACTTAAGTTAAATTTTTGTGTAAAGGAACCTACATAACATTTCCTCACTTTTATGTTTAACAGTGTGGGAATCCAACCCATCAATACTGTAATTCACTAAACCCCAAAACCTGCACTTTAGATTTGAAAGCTGTACAAAAAAATAATAATAATAATGAACTCAGAAAATACCACTACACATGCAAATGCAATATATAACTTGTTTGTTTGTTTATTATTTTTATGATCTTACTCAATATGTTCCAAACTCTATGTTATATAGCCTACTAACTTAGTACATCATAACAAACCATTTTTCGGAAAGGAAAGATAAAAATGTTATCTTTGCACGGATTGAGCTGGCGAGCCTATGTCATCTTGATGTCATAATGAGACCCACTTTAGAAAACAATCTTTCTGATGGAACAGAGCTTCCTGGGATACAGTAACATTGGTCTGATAGCTTCTTCATATTTGGGAATATGGCAGACAAATGTTCTCATTCTTTTAAGGGACAGCATTTACAGTCTATTAAATTTTGATTTAGGGTAATGTTTTAACTCTGTAACGAAGCCAGCTGAGTCTCTGTGTTTCAGTGCCTGTCTGCTTTGCAGCTAGACAGGTGTGGAAGCTCCAGATATCGTCACTGTTAGCAGTCTGTACTGTCCTATCTTGTAACTGATGCTCATCCCTTCATTACTTGTTCTCTCAATATCTTTTAGAGTCTCATTGATGTGAGATATTGCCTGTGAACAAGCTGATGGCAAATCAAAATGCAGCCTTTTAAATCATGGATCAAGTATTGTAGAAATAGCTAGCAAGTGGTTGCTTTCAGCATCCTTAAAATAGTGTGCCAAGGAATTTATCATGGCAACCTAAAAATTTTTCCCTACTGTTTCCATAGGAGTTCTGGCAGCTGTGGCTTTGGTCATACAGCTTATCATTGGCAGTATAGAACTGACTGTAATATATTTTTCACCTGAAATCTGTTTCATTAGCTGATCAAATGGTTTCAAAATATTGATCACTTCTCTTAGTACTTGAAGATTGTATGCAGAAATCATACGAGGTGCACTGTGAAAACTTAGTAATACTGCACTTACATCATGGCTTAGTTCTACAAATCTTGCAAACATCTCTAAAGTAGAGTTCCAGCGTGCTGGCACAGAGTGTTTCAAGTTTATTTTCTTCAATTTATTTTGAGCCTGAATGCTTTTCAATTTGTCTGATGCTGCAAATGAATGTTTAAAATACTTTACAATATCTTTAACCTCTAAAATTAGAGCATCTAAATCCTTTGTTTCTTCCACTGCCTTTTCAGCAACTAAGTTTAAGGTGTGCACAAAACAGCCTAAGTGTTTGTTTCTCCCAAATAAATCCTTCACAGCTTTGGAAACATTGGCACTGTTGTTGGTAACAACAGCCATAACCTGATGTTTCTTGATTTCCCACTCATCACACATTGATTGTAAAATCTCACTTATATAATCAGCAGTGGGTTTCTCAAACAGGATCCCGGTTGTTAACCCAGGAAATCCCGCAAATTTCTTAAAAATTCACTTTTTTCTTATTTTATGTTAAGGTTGAGGAAATTTTGCAAATAGAAATTATAATTAACTCATAAACTGTCAGAATACATTTGTATTTATTAATTTTAAACCTACTTATTAGTTTTTTTAATTTTTGCTTGTTATGGCATGTCACAAATGGTCAATAATCAAATACATTGCTTATTTGTGGCAGGACTCTCAAAATTCTTTACCTGTAATATCTGGAATAATTGTGCTTATGCTGTCTTAATTTTTAACCATGCCCAGTACCTTCAATAACTGCATAATGCCAAGTTGTGCAAATGGGCAAGGATACAAACGAGTATGAAGTCTGCAAGTATGAAGTTTTTCTTCATAACCTGATTATTAAAGACAAACGAAATGCCGAATTATTGGGCTATGATGTTTCTATTAAAGCAGTCGAGGTAGACAAATCAAGAATACTAGAGAACAAAAGAAGTACTACAATCTTGAAAATGAACTAGAAATCTTTCAGGATACAGGTGAAAAACACATAATATTTGTCTTCTCTTAAATGCATTAAACGCGATTCCACTCATATCAATTGAATCAGAAAGGGCATTCATGGTAGCAAGACTTTTCATTACTAAAATAAGAATTATTGAATAGATTGAGTGATTGGAGTATTGACCATTTTTGCTTTTCACAACTGCATGAAATAATTGACAAAAAAAAATAGAGTATGGACTTTAGAGCAGAGTGCTTTAATCTGTAATGAAGTATAATTTAAAACTGATGCATTCCTAAACAAGAGCATAATTTAATGAATTAATTCCTGTTTATTGTTTTTTGTCAGAATAACTACCTCTGCTTTTTTGACAATAAGTATTTCATGTAATTCATATTTTTGGACTGCAATTTGAAAAAATTGTAGGTCTATAAATGTCTGTCTTTCCTTAATCTCAAGAACTGTGTTAGATAAATGAAATTCAAGACCAGATATGGAAAGCTTAGGGGCAGGAGGCATGATTAACTATATATGAATTTCTGATCCAAAACAGAAGTCATGTTATTTCAATTTAAAAAATTTTTCTTGAAAGGAATTAGATAAATGACTGGCATGAATCCATTGCTAACAGAAAAGTATGATATACAGGGGCAAGACACTACAGGACTAATTTGAGATAGAGAGCATATATTTTAAATTAAATAAGTTAAAAATATGATTAAAAATTGCAGCCTGGCATTGTGACAATGTTACAATAAATAATTGCTTGTTGTTTAAATCTCTAACAAAATTATACTTTACATCTATTTGATTTCAATGGCAATGTTTCCACTTTTTCAAAAGAATAGATGAATATTACTGACTGTCCTCAAAAATGTAGAAAACTGACTCTCTCTTTCCTATTTTGTCATATACTTCTGGAATAGCCTTGATAAATTTTTCTGCATTTAAAGCTAGAATACTGTAATCTTTTAAATATGTTGATCTAGTGCTAAATTTATATACAAAAATATACTTGTTTGATTGTCTTTGGCCATTTTAGTCCATCTCTTCCTCTTCAACATCTTTCCAAACATTATCTCATTAATTTCTGAGGTATAGCATTGTTGAAAATATTGCTTTTATCTTAATTTGGATCACCTAAGTCAGCAATGGCAAAACTTTTTCTAAAGGTGGATCAAAATTGAATCCAAAATTTAGTGACTCTAAATTGTGTGTCAAATATTTCATTTGAGTAGTTAAAACAGTAAAAGGAATTACTTATAAAACAAAATCCATCTAGTGAACAAAGCAATAATACAAATATGTCTCATTAACTTTGTATAGCTTTGGACCCTAGAAATGGGTCAAAAACATTAGTGATACGTTCTAAGTATTACCTGCAAAGCTATACAAGGTTAGTGAGACATATTTGTATGTAAATTTTACTTTATTTAACTTTTCAATCTGTATCAGGAAAATAACAATAAACTCTAGATAAGTTCAAAGAAAATAATAATGTGATTCTAACAGAAACAATGTTTCATAAAAAATCTAATGTTGTTTATTTGATAATTTTCCTATCTTATGTTTGTAATTAGTGAATTTTAAGACTTTTTGCAATGACTTTGACTCTGCTTTCACATTACATATGAAAAATTTTGAAATCTGTCAAATATTTTTGTAATTTATAAAAACTTAATATTTTCTAAACATTCACACTGAATGTTTAGAAAGTATTAAATTATTGTACATTAGTTCGCTATTGCTGACCTAAGTCATTCCTGTCATCAGTATTCCAGTTTGTTTGTTTGTTTTCTACTTATGTTGATATCAAGCATTTAACTTCATCAGAATTAAAATTTCTTGCAAAAATAGTCTTTTTATCTTTTGCAACCATAGTTGATAATCAATTACACAGTATCCAATCATTATACATTTCTTAGTGCTTGGCTCAAACTTTCCATCAATAAGTGCATTTGTCATATGGAAGTAGACAATAATCCAAACACACACAGTTTCTTAAGATTTGGCTGTTCATCATACCATAATTCTGCAGAACTTTATCTTTTAACATTTTTTTTGAGTCTAATTAAATATATTGCAGTTAAAACTGCTTCAATCTAAAAGGTTTTGTCTAATTTTGAATCAAATAGCATACTGCATCCTTTTTCAGTAGTAGTACTATTCATTTGTTCCACTACATTGTTTTGTTCAATGTGTGATGAATAGTAAATTAAACTTGATTCTTTTTTAAAAGAACCTTTATTCTTATTTGAGATGTATCCATGATCATTATCACATCTGAATCAACTTATTTTAAAATAAAAATGAGCAGTTGCAATTGATTCAGATAATGAAAAACTTCTGAATACTTTTGATTTTGATTTGAATGTATATGTAGCTGTGAAATGCATAATCATCAATGAATGTCTGTACATATTTCATATCATGTGATTCTGGAGTTACAGGCTCAAATAAATGACTCTGTATCACTGAAGAGGTTTTCACAATTGGGCTCTTTTCTGAACATGGGATAGCTTGATCTGTTTTCCTTCCACACATTGCTGACAGATCTTCATACTTTTCTTATTAACATTCAAGTTTATTCAACATACAATACCTTTAAGCTTTTGTAGACTAATGTTGTTTACTGAAGCAATCTTTTGTGCCATAGCTAACTGGCTTTTGCCAATTTAGTACAAATTTAATACAAATTTGTATAGTTTAAATTATGTAATAGTTATCAACAGTGTTGATTTCCATCCCCGGTGTTGATGTGTTGTTGATCTTCACGTTTATGTAATAGTCAGTTTGTACAACTTATGTTTTTGGTCAGCAACTGCAATAAACTTATTTCCTTTTATAATTGGACCTTTATCATTATAAGACATAACGGTACATAAGATAGTACCATTATATTTAGACACTGACAACTGAAAAATTATTGATGCAAGTGCTATCATGAATTTCACACTGTGCAATTGTCTGTTTCCTGTATTAATAAGGAAATTATGCACAGTAGCAACAGGTTCTTAAATATAGTAATTTACAATAAAATGTACAAATAATAAATAGCTATATGTACTAACTACAAATTACATTCATATCAGGGCTGAAATATAAACATGTGATTAAATACAGCCATACAAATAAGCAATAGAAACTAATAAGTTTAGGAGACTTAGTTGGTCTATTTCCACTTTTGGTACTTAAGCTGGGTTTCACTTCTCAGCAAATGTCACGAATATAGGATATAGAAGTATACTTATCAATGACTCGTTGTGGCAATGAATAAATATTCATTGCCACAATGACTCATTGATAAAGCTTTGCTTTCAGTTCAGGAGTGGTTAATCTGAGTAGAGTAGTGAAAAGATGACTTGTAACTCAAGCAAATTGTAAAGCTCAGGAATTTAAACTTTAGTTTATATCAAGATTTTATCCCTGCTGATTGGTGGATTGAAGTTTACTTATCTAAGGTATTTTTTGGTGCAATACTATCTTCTCCTCCAAATATGTCTGTTTTTGATATCTCATATCAGAGAATCTAGATTTAAGTTCATATTAGAATATAGATCTAATCAGATATAGGTAATATATTATATTTAGTATATTCCAAACAGTTATCAGCAATTTTCTGAACAATATATGACAATTCTCATCATTTCTTTTTAATATAATGTGCTCATTCCATTTTGTCAATTGTTGTTTTTGCTGAGTTTGCCTTTGCTATAATTTTTGATAATGGTTTTTGAAATTTCACAAATCCAGTTTATCTATGAGTTTCCATTCTAAATTTCCAATTAAAGTTGTTTCTATAAAATAAATTTCATCTCTTGTTGGTTGTCATAACAATGCTTTTACTATTAATTTTATATGTCAACTATGAGATAACCCAAGTAAGTTTTTCAGAAAAAATAAGCTTTTGGTATAAGTTTGGCTGAAGATACAATAGAACCAAATGATAGCTAGATTTACTATCAGCCTAGAAGTTGGTTGTTAGACTATCATTTGATTATTACTATAATTTGGACTCAGCTTTTCTAAACAAAGAATAAATATTATATATTTGAGTATTGCATACAGTCAGATGTCTGAGAATGACATCAGGGAACTCAATGACATAATAGCAGTCAACATATTAATTTAAGTAAACTTAATATAGTATGGTTGCTGTTTATTCAATTTATATGTATAGTATACTTTTAATCCAAAAAATTTTTCTTGGTAGACGATCTCACAGCTTTCTGGTCAGAAAATTACGGCTTTATTTCAAAAATTGAATTACAAATGCATTTCAGGATGTTAAGTTTCCAACCCCTCTTCAGTGCTGTTCAAAAAATAATAATATATATACAAATTGTAATTAAGGACACGACATTATTTAAATATCACATAAGAAGATTTCTACAATACAAACACTTACATATCATATAAGGGCACATATTAAAAATTCTATTTCTATATTTTTATCTTTATTTTCCATAGTGGATCANAAGGTGTCATCGTAGAGATCATTGATCCTGTTGGCCTCAGCTCTGTTTGGATAATGAGTGTTAGTAAATTCCTGAACCTCTCCCCATTCGACAAGAAAGTTTTTGTCAACTTTCACTCCTGATGATTTCTTGCTTTGTTTCAATTGAAATTACCTTTCTGTTTTTTTTAGAAGCCATGATGCATTATAAATGACTTAACTTTTCAGATTATATGATACGAATAATTCTTTATTAATTAAGATCACTAAACACTTCTACGAGCTACTCTCGCTCCATTTGTTTTTTACAACCTCTTTATGTCCCGCCACCTCGGCATCTACACAATTACATTTAGTTTATTTGAATCGTCAACATATATTACATTACATTTAATGTTTATTTAAATTATCAACATATATTACATTACATTTCTACTTCAGATATACTAATAATACATTCTAATAATACTAATATATCCTAAAAATAGCAGATTGTCATTGGCAACGGAAAAAGAGTGGAAACATCATTCGCATTTGTTCGAAAAAAGTCCATTGTTCATCTCACGTAACTGCCGAATGGAAAGTCCATTGTTCGCAGCAAGTCCGTTGCTCGAGTCACGTAACGGTCAAACAGAAAGTCCGTTATTTGTAGTGTCCGTTATTTGAGGCGTACGTTATACGAGGCGCCACTGTATATACAAATATATAGTGGATAATTGTTAATTCAAATTTTCTCTTAATTCAAACTGTACACTAGTTCCTATCTAATTCCTATTTAAATCAATGTAAAATTCTCTTGTTAATTTGAACTTGATTTGTCTCATCCTGTTTATTCATATCAAGAGTGTGTAGTAGTATTTCCACTTGAAATTTAAAGATCAAATTTAAAATTAATAAATTAATTTAAAAAAAATTAAATTTAAAAATATTTCAAACTGTTGCATAATTAGGATGATTTGCAGTTGCCCTGTGGCACTTGCTTGTCATGGCATCTTATGATGTTTTTCTTTATTAAAATCATTTCTTTTTTTTTATTCTGTAGCATCCAGAAATGGTTTTCTTTTAATTTGAACTGTTCAGGCTGTACCTCTGAGTTCAATTTAGTGAGTCTACTGTATTTCTTTTCAAATTTATACATTTTTAAAACTTTGTTCAAATAGAAACATTTTTAAATTAAAGATATAAATTGATAAGTATTGATTATAGAAACTTTCTAGCATAAAGTAGCTAAAAAGAACTTAACAATTAACATATCTTTAATTCTTTAAAATCTCCAAGGAGTTATTAATGGTTGTAGCTGCTTTTATTGCCTTATTTTTTACAAAATGGAAGATTTGGAGTGAATATATGATTAATAACAAATTTTAAAAGTATAATTTTGAATTTCAAATAAAATGCATTTAGATATTTACTGTAATAATATATACCAAATATCAACACAGAAACACTAAAATCCAGCAAAAACCCACTTTACTGAAATAAAACAAATGTTTTTAATATTTTTAAAATGTTATCATTAGGTTTAAATAGAATGGAACTCAATTATGACATGTTATGTTTCATTCACTCACATAATCTTTAATCAATAATAGTCAAAGCTGGAACTTCCACAGTATATAAGATACTAAACACACCTTACACACTTTACCAGCAATTGAATTTAATTAAAACAAATGTTTTCTACTTGATTGATAAGCCTTTGTCTGGTTTTTAAATGGAGATTCTATTTCTGGAATAGAATATTCTTTTCAATTACATAGAATCTCCATTTAAAAACCAGACAAAGGTTATCAATCAGGCAGAAAATGTTTGTTGTAATAAAATTCAATTGCTGGAAAAATATGTAAGGTGTGTTTAGTGTCTTTATATGCAATGATCTTTAATTTTCAATTTGCATGCTATCTTCTGTTTTGCCTTCTGTTTAAACTTGATGTTGACATTTTTAAAACATCAGAATGCTTGTTATAATATAAATTTTCGTCTACAAATACGTATTTTCTAATATCAGGACTTATTATGCTGGCTTTACAGATAATGCTACAGAGTTCACAGAAAATAATTTTTTGTCATATTTAATATATCAGAATGCTTGTTATAATATAAATTTTCGTCTACAAATACGTATTTTCTAATATCAGGATTTTTTATGCTGGCTTTACAGATAATGCTACAAAGTTTTACAGAAAACAATTTTTTATTTTATTCAATATACCTGGACACACACATAATTTTGCATTTCAGACACATTTGTCCTTCCTCAGCAGGTATTTTTGTATATTAATTTTCAGGTTTTCCTTTATATTTAACTCAACTGGATATTCAAATTTGACCAACAAAAACAGTATTATTCTTTCTGTTTCTGTTAAACTTTGTATCATTATCTGTAAAGCCAGTATAATAAGTCCTGATATTAGAAGATATGTACTTGTAAAAAAAAAATTATATTATAGTAAGTTAAGGACATTGAGGCATTTTAATTAATCAGAATGCTTGTTTTAGTTTATTAAAGTGAGTTTTTGCTGAATTTTAGTAGTTTCTGTATTGTTATTTTGTATTTTATCCAGTTCTAAGTTAAATTAATTATGTTTGGTATATACCAAAGCTTCACATAAATATATTACAGTAGAACCTCGATTATCCGGACTAATTGGGGATGAAGGTAGTCCGGATAAGGAAAAATCCGGATAATCGAAACAAATACTTTAATTTGTCTTTTAATGATAATATAACACGTTTTCTTTTCGATGACATATCGGTAATATTAAAACTAAATACTGTATTTAAATCGTGATCAAATTTTCAAGAAACAAANATCCAATCATTATACATTTCTTAGTGCTTGGCTCAAACTTTCCATCAATAAGTGCATTTGTCATATGGAAGTAGACAATAATCCAAACACACACAGTTTCTTAAGATTTGGCTGTTCATCATACCATAATTCTGCAGAACTTTATCTTTTAACATTTTTTTTGAGTCTAATTAAATATATTGCAGTTAAAACTGCTTCAATCTAAAAGGTTTTGTCTAATTTTGAATCAAATAGCATACTGCATCCTTTTTCAGTAGTAGTACTATTCATTTGTTCCACTACATTGTTTTGTTCAATGTGTGATGAATAGTAAATTAAACTTGATTCTTTTTTAAAAGAACCTTTATTCTTATTTGAGATGTATCCATGATCATTATCACATCTGAATCAACTTATTTTAAAATAAAAATGAGCAGTTGCAATTGATTCAGATAATGAAAAACTTCTGAATACTTTTGATTTTGATTTGAATGTATATGTAGCTGTGAAATGCATAATCATCAATGAATGTCTGTACATATTTCATATCATGTGATTCTGGAGTTACAGGCTCAAATAAATGACTCTGTATCACTGAAGAGGTTTTCACAATTGGGCTCTTTTCTGAACATGGGATAGCTTGATCTGTTTTCCTTCCACACATTGCTGACAGATCTTCATACTTTTCTTATTAACATTCAAGTTTATTCAACATACAATACCTTTAAGCTTTTGTAGACTAATGTTGTTTACTGAAGCAATCTTTTGTGCCATAGCTAACTGGCTTTTGCCAATTTAGTACAAATTTAATACAAATTTGTATAGTTTAAATTATGTAATAGTTATCAACAGTGTTGATTTCCATCCCCGGTGTTGATGTGTTGTTGATCTTCACGTTTATGTAATAGTCAGTTTGTACAACTTATGTTTTTGGTCAGCAACTGCAATAAACTTATTTCCTTTTATAATTGGACCTTTATCATTATAAGACATAACGGTACATAAGATAGTACCATTATATTTAGACACTGACAACTGAAAAATTATTGATGCAAGTGCTATCATGAATTTCACACTGTGCAATTGTCTGTTTCCTGTATTAATAAGGAAATTATGCACAGTAGCAACAGGTTCTTAAATATAGTAATTTACAATAAAATGTACAAATAATAAATAGCTATATGTACTAACTACAAATTACATTCATATCAGGGCTGAAATATAAACATGTGATTAAATACAGCCATACAAATAAGCAATAGAAACTAATAAGTTTAGGAGACTTAGTTGGTCTATTTCCACTTTTGGTACTTAAGCTGGGTTTCACTTCTCAGCAAATGTCACGAATATAGGATATAGAAGTATACTTATCAATGACTCGTTGTGGCAATGAATAAATATTCATTGCCACAATGACTCATTGATAAAGCTTTGCTTTCAGTTCAGGAGTGGTTAATCTGAGTAGAGTAGTGAAAAGATGACTTGTAACTCAAGCAAATTGTAAAGCTCAGGAATTTAAACTTTAGTTTATATCAAGATTTTATCCCTGCTGATTGGTGGATTGAAGTTTACTTATCTAAGGTATTTTTTGGTGCAATACTATCTTCTCCTCCAAATATGTCTGTTTTTGATATCTCATATCAGAGAATCTAGATTTAAGTTCATATTAGAATATAGATCTAATCAGATATAGGTAATATATTATATTTAGTATATTCCAAACAGTTATCAGCAATTTTCTGAACAATATATGACAATTCTCATCATTTCTTTTTAATATAATGTGCTCATTCCATTTTGTCAATTGTTGTTTTTGCTGAGTTTGCCTTTGCTATAATTTTTGATAATGGTTTTTGAAATTTCACAAATCCAGTTTATCTATGAGTTTCCATTCTAAATTTCCAATTAAAGTTGTTTCTATAAAATAAATTTCATCTCTTGTTGGTTGTCATAACAATGCTTTTACTATTAATTTTATATGTCAACTATGAGATAACCCAAGTAAGTTTTTCAGAAAAAATAAGCTTTTGGTATAAGTTTGGCTGAAGATACAATAGAACCAAATGATAGCTAGATTTACTATCAGCCTAGAAGTTGGTTGTTAGACTATCATTTGATTATTACTATAATTTGGACTCAGCTTTTCTAAACAAAGAATAAATATTATATATTTGAGTATTGCATACAGTCAGATGTCTGAGAATGACATCAGGGAACTCAATGACATAATAGCAGTCAACATATTAATTTAAGTAAACTTAATATAGTATGGTTGCTGTTTATTCAATTTATATGTATAGTATACTTTTAATCCAAAAAATTTTTCTTGGTAGACGATCTCACAGCTTTCTGGTCAGAAAATTACGGCTTTATTTCAAAAATTGAATTACAAATGCATTTCAGGATGTTAAGTTTCCAACCCCTCTTCAGTGCTGTTCAAAAAATAATAATATATATACAAATTGTAATTAAGGACACGACATTATTTAAATATCACATAAGAAGATTTCTACAATACAAACACTTACATATCATATAAGGGCACATATTAAAAATTCTATTTCTATATTTTTATCTTTATTTTCCATAGTGGATCATTATATATACCTATAACAAGAAAAATTTTTTTGGATTAAAAGTACACTATACATAGAAATTAAGTAAACTTATTTATCTCAATAGCTGTGACTGAGTGGAGAAAAAGAATAGCTTTAAGATGTTTATTGCAAATTTTAATATCTAAATATTTAATTTATAATTTTTTTTTATTTTATGTAATGAATAGTTGCTATTGTTAATAAATGCAATGTACCAGTTTTCATTGTAATCAGAATTATTCATGATTTTAAATTTAAAAGTAATTAAGATAAAATAAAATTAGCTTTAATCCTTTAAAAATTTTATAGTTGCTAAATTTTTTTTTCAAATTTGTATTTTATTTGTTTATTTAGAATATATTGTCTTATTCCAATCGTGCCAAATTATGCAAAAACCCCATTACAAAGAAATTACTTCAAATAATGGAAGAAAAACAGACAAATTTATGTTTGGCTGTTGATGTAACATCTTTCTCAGATTTACTTCATGTGAGTATTTTTAAATTTATAAATTTACTTAATTGAAAAGTATCAAATTTTTACCAGCCTAAAATAAAACCTGGCAAAAATTTTGATAGTTTTTCTCATTTGTATTTATTATTGGGCTGCAATTTTATTGAAAACTTAGATTTCTACTGTCATCTATCCTCCTTTGTTAATCTCAAAAACAAGTTAGGTCAAATTTGAAACCAGATGTGGAAAGCTTAGAGGTGGAGGTCCCAATTAACTGTATACAAACTGTCAGTCTGGACTGGAACTCTTTAAATTAAAATATGATTAAATTTTGCAGCCTGGCATTGTGATGATGTCACAATAATATATAACTAGTTAATTTATAACTTTATATATTACTTTATGCTACCAAATGTTTTTCTTTGTTAGTATGTCTAAACCAGGGGTTCCCAACCTTTTTGTGGCATGGGCACATTCAAGATTGCAAAAAATAGTGGCGGGTGCAAATTGGATTTAAAAAAAATTAAATATTATGTTCTTTATTATAACATGCATTTTGTAACATATATATTTATTATAAAAGTTGAATTAGTGCGATCTTTGACACTGCATTTCATTTGCTAATTTCTNATATATTACTTTATGCTACCAAATGTTTTTCTTTGTTAGTATGTCTAAACCAGGGGTTCCCAACCTTTTTGTGGCATGGGCATATTCAAGATTGCAAAAAATAGTGGCGGGTGCAAATTGGATTTAAAAAAAATTAAATATTATGTTCTTTATTATAACATGCATTTTGTAACATATATATTTATTATAAAAGTTGAATTAGTGCGATCTTTGACACTGCATTTCATTTGCTAATTTCTCACAGTTGGGAGTATAAAATGATAATCCCAATCATAAACAATCTTCAAGATTAGTAATTTGAGGTTTGATTTTTGATTTTATAATATTCATGGTGGATAATAAAGATTCATACAAGTATGTGGAACCAAAAGAGTTCTACATACTTGTACGAATCTTTATTATCCACCATGAATTTGAAGGCTCTTTTTTTCAAAAGATTATACATACTTCTTATGATCAACTAAATTTCAAAAGTTTTCATCTGTATCATGAGATTTTAATATAATGTCATTTTGAAAATCTAAAATCTCTTTTTCAATTATTGATGTTTCTTCTTGAAGTTCTACTATAGATTTAGCAGCTTCAGTAATGTCTACTTGTGTAGTAAAAGGATTTACAAAAAATGTATCCATGGGTTCAATAATGGTAAATTGCTGGAATTTATTTTCAAATTGTTCCAAAAGTTTTTAAGATGAGTAATAAATAATGTTAGGTCAGAATTATCTTCAGCAGTCACTTTTTTCATCAGTGTACAAGAGAATTTTTCGACATATTGTTTATCCAAAACTGTATTTTGGCTATGAATGCTTTTATAGAGCTAATCATTTCAGCTAAATGTTTGTTTTTTCCTTGGAGATCCAGGATGAAACTGTTAAATTTTTCATATATGTCAGTTAAAAAAGCCAAGCCAAGTCCATCAACCATTGTAGGTTATCTAATTGTTCAAACGTTTGACCTTTTCAAATAAGGAATTTTTTTTATCTCTTCCAAAAGATCAAAAAATTGGCCAAGTACTTTGCCTTTACTTAATCTTATATCTGTATATTAGATAAGGTCAGATTTGGAAGATTTGTCCTTTTCTACAAGGGCTGTAAACAATCTGTATGATAAAGGATTTGCTCAAATTTTGTTAATTATTTTAACAACAACATTCAAAACATGTTCAAAGGATAATATTTTGGCACATAATAATTTTTTATGTATGATGCATTGATAATACATAATGTTCAGAAAGGATTCATCTTTCTTACAATGGGAAATTAATCCATTATTGCTGGTGCACAATCAGTAATTATTGCTAATAACTTGTGTAAAGGCATATTAATTTCTTTTGAGTAATTTTTAAAAATATAAATATCTTCACCCCTTTTCGAAAGCTCTTGCATTGATAGTAACTTTAATAGTTCTTCTTTCACACTAAAATTACTGAATTAAAAAACCATTTTTTTAATTCAAACATTCTTATCATTTTTAATTTAAAACATTCTTATCATTACTGCAAATTGCACTGTATCTGATACAGGCCAGTCTTTATGCCCAGGGGCCTCCTAACATTTGAGACCTCAAAAATATGCAAAATTGAATAGAGCAACAAGTAATAAAATTATTATAAACAGCAAACAATCAAAAGGTATGTTTGATAAATTTTATTAAACATAAATATAACAATATGTTTAGCAGAGAAAGCTAATTGAAAAAATTTATGAACATTAACCCTCCATTACCAATTCCTTAAGGGAATTGGTAATGGAGGGTTAATGACCTCCAAGCTTTTCTTGGCCCAGGGCCTTGCACGTACCAAAGATGGGCCTGTTCTGATATATTTGTTGACTTATTTAATTGTAATGAGAAATACTCAAATTCTTCCAGGTCATTTTTCAACTGACTTTGTAAATCTGTTGAAATTGCCTGGATTCTTCTTGTACTTGTATTGTTTGATAACGGCAAATCTTGTATTGCTGAAATAATTTCTTGCTTATTAGAAAATCCTTTAAATAACGAATCGGCTCTGATGAGAAGTGCTTCCTTAATTAGTTTACTTTCTAAAAATGGTTTCTTTTTTTTTTGTTTTGCCAACAAATGAGAAATCTTAAAAGAAGCAATATTGGCATTTTTATTTTTACTTACTTGGCTGGTAAAAATGCTGTAGATAATCCCAATTTTAGTTGATTAAATATAACTAACCTTAAAAGAACTGTAATTGGTTTTGTGATGACATTCAGCATTGTGTTTTTTTCACTGGCACAGTACTGTTTTATATTAAGCAAATACATTTCTCTTTACTTTCAATAACAAAGTAGTTTTCTTTCCAATCATTGTTAAAATAGAGGTTCATTGTGTTTTACTTGGATTACTCGTTTTGGAGTAAAATGTTTATATTGAATATACCAAAAAAAAAAATATATCACGAGTTTCTTGTGGAGTGATGAATAAGATCCTTTTTTTTCTTTAAACTCTCATTATTATTTATTCAGATAATTATTGTTTTTAATGATCTGTTCAGAACTTCTAAACAAACTTTTTTCCATTTATTTTGATAAGAGGGTGATTTAAAAAATTTTCAAATTTTGATTGATGTTTTATTTTTAAAAACTATTATTTTTTGTTAGTTAATGTATGTGAAATGAAGAAACTAATATATTTTGTAAGAAACTTCAGTTGTTCTGAACAATTCATTATTGGATTTTGGAGCACTTGTCTAGTTTTATACAAATTTGCCTTCTAATTTACAATATTTTTTATCGTTGCTATTATTTAAAGATCCAGTTATCTCCACTTAAGTTATAGTTCTTCATTTATTGTAATATGTGCTTGGTTGTGTGTAGCGTGCTTTAGTTATTCCATCTTTATGTTCATTGTTTTTCCAGTCATCATAAATTATTGATTTGCATCACTTCACTCAATTGTTTATATACTAATCCTGTGTTAATAAAGTATCTGTCATTTTAACTGCCTCTTTATCTCTTCACTCGCTTCAAATAGAAATTATTGTGATTCTGTTGATTTGGGGACTACAGATTGTCACATGGAGTCATAGTTCCACTTAGAAAGTTTGCATTATTTGAATAATAAATTATATTTTAATGTGCTGATTTAAATATTACTTCACAAAATTTAATCATGGAAAAAAGCACTATGTCTTTTAAGTCTATTTTATCTCATGGAAACAGGAATGTAATTTGCCAATTTAAGTTTTATTTAGAAAGTCAGAGAACCAATTTGATTTGTTGAATCAATTTGAAGAAAGTTGTAAAAGAAATTTAGTTATTAAATCTTTACCAATGTTTTGTTATTTCAAATTTTTATTAACTTCTTTGATAAGATACATTTTAATATCTTTAAATAGAATATTAGTTTTAGAAAAGTTTCTTTTTTAGTTTGCAGAAGAAGTTGGTTCTGAAATATGTATATTAAAGACTCACATAGATATAATAGAAGATTTTAATGTTGATTCTATGAAGAAACTAAAAGAAATTTCACAAAGAAAGAATTTTCTTTTGTTTGAAGACAGGTATGCAATTTTATAATGATGTATTGTATATATGTACAAATATAAACATCTTTAACCTGATAGATACATATTAAAGCCAAGTAATTGCCACATTATATTGGGCTATTTTACTACTACTATTAGTAATCAAATTATTTAAATAATTTATATAATTAATAGTAGTAATAGTAATATAGCCCTGTATATTCTGGCAATCGTTTGGCTTTAATGATGCATTGATTAAATATAATAATTGCAATTGAAATAAATATCAGTTTTTTAATAAATAATTTACATTATTTTACACTTTTCAAAATTAAGGAAATGAGTGTGAAAATTCTTCTTAACATATCTGAAAAATGTTTAGATAAAATCTTGATATAATTTAAATTGAAACACAAATTCCATTCCATGGCAACTTGTATATGTTTATTAGATTTATTTTATAAAATACTGAGTTTACAGTTAATAATAAAGATAGCTTTCATTTTAAGTTAATATTCTGTATGTTTTAATAATTTTACATTTTAATAAAAATTAAACATTTTAATAAAAATTTTATATAAGTAACTTTTATAAATATGGATAATTTATATTCAAAATGTCTTACTACAACAAGGTTCTTCTAGGTATTTTCTTAGATGATTAGATTACTAAATACAATAGTCAATTTGGCACTAGAGGTAAGCGTTAGGCGCCATCTCTTATTAATATTAATAATTATAAATAAATCAATTAATTTAAATAATTTAGAACTGCTGGGAGAAAAAATCGGCCCGGAGCGGGATTAATAAGAGATGGCGCCTAACGCTTACCTCTAGTGCCAAATTGATTACGTAATTTATTTAATAATTAGCATAAATACAATAGTGTCTTTTAGTTTGAATATAATTCATTCCAGGAGACTGTTCAAAGTCCAAATCAGTTTTCCCCATTAGAAATAATGGAAAGTGAATTAATCTGTTCCCACACCCTAAACAATACCCATTTTGATAAACTAAACAGCAAATACACTTAATTGAAGTACAGGTAGCCCTCAGTTTATGCTGGCTCAATTTACTCCATTGCACAATTCACCATTTCGCGGTAAAATTCCCCCATTTTTCCCTATGCCAGACTGATTTTCGTTTCAGTGTTGACATATTTACTGAGCCGTGACATCGTACTGTACATTCGTTAAAACAAAGATTTTTATTGAATATATTTATTTTTTCTGTTTAATATTATTGGGTATGTATACATTTGCATTAAATTAATATTAAAATACTAAACGTTTTGGTTCCCATAAGTCAAGTTATTAAACTTAATAGTCCAATAAATGTCGTCCAAATCCAGAGTGCTAATGAATGCAAATAGTTCATATCCCAAATCAGTTCGTTCAGGAAAATACCTTACAATGCAGTAGCATTTCTGGCAATCACAAATTATCGTTAGTGAGACAAAATCTACTTCTTGTTGGCCAGATGATATCTAACTCTCCTTAGTAAGACAAAACAAACTTCAATTTTTCCACCCAAACTGACCTTATATATGTGCTACGGTGGCCGGCGGTCAACCAATCAGTGTCTCTGCTCATCTGTAGCTCTATTTCAGGTTAGTGTATCCTTTCAACTATGGAAAGTTTGACGGATGAACTTTTTGAGTTAGACAATGATTGGGAATGAAATGCAAATGTAAAAAGGAGCATCATTGCATCCATTTGACCATATTCTGAAATTATTAATGAAAGAAAACAAAAATCTAAACAATTACAAATCAATACTTTTTTCCAAAAAATGTGAGATCCAAAACTTTGAAATGTCATTTGTTTTTCTTAAGATTTTTTAATAACATTTCATTTTATTTTATCATAAAATACATTTAAAAAAATTAAATTTATAATATATGTATTTTGTATTATATTTTATTAATAAACAAAATTATTTGCTTATTTTTCACTTATGTAGAACCTAACCCTATATCTTTCTGTAAATATGGGTTCATTTTATGCCAATTTGATTTGCGCCGGCTTTTGTAGGAACAGAACTGTGGCATAAACTGGGGGCTACCTGTATAAATAAGACAGTTAAATTCTCTAAATAATAATAATTGGATATTATTTACTTGATAGTTAAAAAAATGGGTATCAGGAAGGATTACGAGTTTCACATGAAGTAGACTTCAAAACATATTAATGTTAGTCATATTTTTTTTAAGTGATGGTTCTAATTAAATTCTTAAAATCATATAAATATTATTAGTTATAACTGATATGACATAATGTGTACAAATTTTCATAACCAGCATCTAAATAAGCATTATTTTTGAAGTATAATCTTTTGAATATATCTATAATCCAAATCATACAGTTATTGTGGTATGGAGATTGATGATCCAATATGTGAAAAGTATAAGCATACTATTATACAAACTGAAGTTGATGCTACATCAACTTCGGTTTGTATATCAATTCTCTGACATTTAAAATCAAATAACAATATTGAAAGTATTGAAGTGGCTGCCATAAGCATATTTAGTCCAATTTTGAAAAATTGAACTAAATATGCTTATGGTAGCTTCTTCAATACTTTTTTACAAATACAAAAATTTAAATAAATTTGTAACCCATAATAGTTTGATGATGAATATTTAAATACATGTTTATATTTGTTCATTGGCCATAACTTTATAATGGTCATTGTTCCAAGATTTTATAATATATTATTGCATTTCAGGAAATTTGCTGATATTGGAAATACTGTTCAGCTTCAATATAAATCTGGAATCTACGCGATTGCCGAGTGGGCAGATTTGATCACCATTCATCATTTACCTGGTCCTGGCATTATCCGAGCTCTTAAAAATGTAATCCAAATTTTGATTATTATATTTTCACAAGTTTCATTAGTAAATTAAAATATAATTTTATTTTATTATTATTTTTTTTATTAGATTGCAGTTAATCAAAAAAATGGATGTTTGATTGTAGCAGAAATGAGTTCAGCCGGTTCTTACACAACAAAGGAATATGCAGCTGGTAATTATATCTTGTTTTCATAAAAGCAGTTTGCAATGAACACTTTAAAAATCACAATTTTTATCAGTTTTGTTTTACAATATATGATTAATGCAAAGAAAATGTGAGATAATAATTTGTTTCTTTGCTATTTTAACAAAAATTAACAATACAACTGTATATCAGCATTGAGGAAAAGGTTTATTTGGGGTTTATGCTATTCCCTTACAAAATTCACTAATTGGGTTGAAGTTGATATATATTGGGGAGACTGCCAGACTACTCTCTTTATTTTGCAGATTGTTATGAAGATGTTACACATAATAGGTGTACAACAGAGCTAGCTAAACAAGTAATACAGGGTAAATTTGATCTGCTTTGGTCAAAAACTTTGCTCCTAAGATATTATGGGGACTGAAGAACACTATTTATTTGGGAGTTTCTTCATTGTGTCAATGCTAGCATACAACTTTCCCACAATTAATATACTGGAACTGTGGATAGCACTATTTCGGCTTCTAAAGTTGTAAGCTGCATATTTTGCTTCATTAATGGCACTGCTATGAGTTAATTTACTTCTGTATATTGGTTTGGTAATTTATTAGTTTTATTTCATTGAGTATACTGGTTGTTAAAAATTTCGTAATTTTATATATTTCAATTACATTCCATGCTTGATTGGGGGAAGTTTTGAAAAATGTTTGTCACCATTTGTATTCCATTTTTCAAATAGTAGTATTCTGTTCTGTGTGAATGATAATATTACTTGAAAAGGACAGTTATGTACTGTCAAAAGTGCTTAAATAACCTTTTCTGTAATGCTGATATAGTTGTGGTGTTAATTTTGTAACATTACTTGGCATCTAGTGTTTTTACATTTTATAACTTGCTGTTTTAACAAATGATGGCTTTACAACTTATACGTGATTTATTTTCACAAACTAAAAAATAAAAAAAAAATATTGTTTCCTTTTCATGTGCATGTCTGTCTGATTTTTCTGGTAATGTACTTGATGTTATCTTTTTAAAGTCAAATAGTTTATTAGTCTCTAAGGCATTTTAACTAAAAGATGTGACAACAGTATACATTGTCATATCTCTTCAATATCCATTTTTAAAAAACACTAAGACCAATTTGTCTATATGAGGAAAATGGCATCTGTATGAATAAATTTTAAAATCAATCTGTCTATTTTTGAAATTTAAATATTTGCCAATACTATTTTTTAATGTGTAGCTTTTGTATATAATGGTTCTGTTCAACAGCAAACTCAATTCTGGAGCAGTTTAGTAATTTTTTTCTGAATGCCCTCTATGGAATGCTACTTTATACAATAGCAACACGTTGATCAAGTTTCAGACACATACTTACTTTAGACACTTTCTTTGGGTCAACTGATCAAATTACTGCACCCATACAAAAGAAGTACACTTCACTTTTTTTCATGCAGTACAGAACAGATAACATTATGTGGCACATAATGTTATCTGTTCTGTTGGCCATGTAAATGGGGTGGATATCAATGTGGAGTTTGATTTACATTAAAATTTATGCAGGTTTTTGGGTGTAGCCACATAAGAAAGTTGGGCACAAAGTGAGGTTATACTGTACAGTCGATCCCCTTATAAGATCATTGATTTTTCCGTTTTATCTGAATTACATGTTGTACGAGTCACTTAGATTTTACAAATACGTGTGCCGGGCTGTGAACGGCTCACATATTTGTAAAATCTAAGTGACTCGTACAACATGTAATTCAGATAAAACGGAAAAATCAATGATCTTATAGGGGGATCGACTGTATTTGAATAAAACCTTTACTACCTTCTCATAAATATGTTTATTCCATCTATGAGTACTTGAATGAATCCTACTGAAGTTTATAAACTGTGTTTCAATATTCTGTAGGGTTGGCAATATGTCTACAGTTTTCATTAATATATATGACAGACAGCAGTAGACATCAGGAAAATCAACAAACTTCAGTTCAAAATTTTGCAAGCTTGTAACCAGTTGAAATTCACACTTCATTTTTATAAAAAAAAAAGTGTAAAGATTGGTTGCATTTTGTTTTTTCAAGATCAATTGCAAGATGAGCATTTTTGGAATATTATTCTTTTTAAAATAAAAAAGATATAAATGCAATGCAAATCTGTAAAAAGATGTTCAGTTTATAACAAGAATGCCTTGAAAGAACATGTCTGCCAGAAGTGATTTGTGAGATTTCATTCTGAGATTTTTCTGTCCAAGAGACACTAAAACTATAATAAAATGTAGTTTTAAGATGGAAAAAGGGGGTTAATTTATACTTTGTTTTTTTAATCACATTTTGATATATAAAATTATAATTGTGGCACCCTCCCAGGTAAATTTGTTTTAATTTCTGGAATTTAAAAAAATTTTATCATACAGCATATGACATTTTAATATTAACCAATAAAAGGCATATATAACTAAAAATATATTTTCCTTGTGACTTTACTCAGGAATAGTATTTATAAGGAATTGTGAACAGCTGAAGAAGGGCTTTATAGCCAAAAATGCATTCTATGACAATTTCAAGTTATTAATTTTGCCATGCTCTTTTAGACATATATTCTGTGAGATTTAAAAAGTATTAAAAAAATTATTTTTTAATAATACTTTGTAGTAGTGGCACCACACAGTTTTAATGTTAAACTTAAAAATTTCCACTTAAATATTTTTTATCGTAATTTAACAAAATTACTCCTTTTAAGCTATTTTTATTACTTAATTTTATATCCTTGTATAACTGAAAATTATTGGACCTAATGGTCCCCTTAACTTCCTCCAAGTAATAGGAAAGTCTAGCAAGTACCCTTGCCAGATATTTTTGCCAAGAAGGGCAGGGAGTTCTTTCAGCTGCCCAAAAGATGGCAAAAGATTATAGATTAATGATTATTCAATATTATTTCAGTTTGAATAAACTGAAAAAATTGTCTGTGCAGCTTTTTGACACACAAATGAGACTTATTGGTCAACCCAATATTATGTGGTGTCCTGTATGAAGTTTGGATTACTGTATATTGCAAAGGATATGCAATATTATGTAAACTTTATTATTTTTTTATTTTTATTTTAGAATCTGTATTAAAATTTTAGCAGGATTCAGTATGATACTCTAATTACAATCAATATTTCATCTTAATTAAATAAAATAATTAAAGTGAATTAATAATGCTTGTATGTAAATATCTGGCTATCATAGGGCTTATCACATCAAAAACTGACATAGGTTAATACACAGATATTAGGAATATAGATTGAAAACTGACATACATTGAAATAAATATGATAGCCGGGTTAAATACAAGGTTGTGAAAATTAAACTTCCCCAACTCAGAGGGTTCTGGAATGTTCTACTGCTTGAAATGAAACATTTGGACAACAGGTACTTCAGATGATGCACTCGCTATCTATTAAATAAAAAAATTTGTATACAAAATGTCACCAGTAGGTGGTGTTAGAGTTATGCAACTGTGGTCCAAATCTGTTCCATTATTGGAGAATGCTATCTTAACATGCTAACGACATTTTGATCCCAGAGCTTCAGAAAGGCTTCAGAAAGCCTTCAAGATATCATGTTCATGAAAGATGGTGCACCATTCCACTTCCCTTGCTCTATTCAATGTGTTAAGGCAGACTTTCACAGATGAATGGGTGATCATTTATTACTTCCCAACAACTTTGGCCTCCTTGTTTACCTGATTTCACTTCATATGACATCTGGCTATGGGATTTTGTGAAAGATGTGTATTTGTGTCAGATCTAAAGGACAGAGTTCATCGGCATGTTCTCATGATTAAAGAGGACTCATTGCATTCAGCAGTGGAAAATGTGATTTGCATAGCTCCAGAGCCACCTGTCAGCAACTTCTTGTACAAAAAATTTGTATTTAATAAATGGCAAATGCATCATCCAAAATAGCTGTTGTGCAAATGTTTCATTTCAAGCAGTAGAATACACTCCAGAAACCTCTGAATTAGAGAAGTTTAATTTTGACAACACTATACTTTAAAGTGAAATATTGAGGGCTGAAAGCTAATTGTCATTTACTTCACTCTAATTAGTTTAGCAGGTAATTTTTTCATAACTGCATCCAAGTGATCACATAAGTGAGGTTTTACTGTAGTAATTTGAAAAGAAAATTAACAGAACTGGAACAATTACATATATTTCTGTCTCTAAACACAAACATTTTTGGTGTTCAGATATAAATACATAATTCTAGTTAAATTATTGTAATCATACTGAGAAAGTGCTTTTTTCTTAAATATGTAAAATTAACACTGAAATTATTTGCAAGTTCTATTTTCTGGTTGCGTATAAAAATGTTGCAATTGTCATTCCAATATTATTTATTATTAAAGTTTAAAGAAACCAAGAGTATGTGCTTTTAACTTAAATAAAAATATTAACATTGTAATTGTTTTGATAATTTGCAGAAGCTATCAATCTTGCAAAGGAATATTCTGATTTTGTTGTAGGTGTTATCAGCCAGTCTGTTTTAACTTCAGATCCAAATGTATTGCATTTAACTCCAGGTAATGATTTTTTTCATATTTTATACGTGTACGTATAATCATTAGGAAAAAGATTGACAGCTTATTTTTGTTTAGGTGTTAAAATGAGCGAAGGAACAGATAATCTAGATCAGAAATATGTGACTCCAGATGTTGCAATCAAAGAGAGAGGTGCTGATGTGGTGATAGTTGGAAGAGGAATAACTGAAGCCAAAAACATCCGGGAAACTGCTTCTGCATATCGTCGAGCAAGTTACGGTTTTTATCAAGAACTATTGATCAGTGGTGAGAATGAATGAGTCTTGTGATTAAACAAGTTAATGCTGTTTGCGTTTGTTTCAACTACTAAAATATTTCTGGAAGCATTTGATTGGTTGTCATCAATATATTGCTTTTTTTTTTTTTTTTTTGTGTTTTTTGCATCGATTATCATTTTGACACCACCGTATTGGAAAATTTTCAACAACTGTGATAAAATTTATAAAATAAATTTGATGTGATATTATTTGAAAATTATAAAATACCATTACAATCATGGTGTATATAAAGAAGGAAAATATGTGTTATAAAATTCTAAATTAAATTACATTGTTGGACATTTTTAAAGCACAATTTTTAGGAAAAGTGGATGTTTCAATGACAGTTTATCAGGTGCCAATATTCAGATCATACATGTAACAGCTTTGATGACAGTCTAACAATCTTGGAAGAAAAACAAAATTGATTGACTAAAGTAGAACAATCAATGAATCAAAGTGACTAGCAATACTTGAAATGCAGTCTAACAATCCTGTAAGCAAATAGTCTTGAACTATGTTTACATTCCAGATATACAAATATTGTTTAAATATCAATACCTGTTAGTATGTAAGAAAATCACACCCCTCCAAACTTCCATTTTCTATATACTTCTGGAATATGTGCATAAAATGAGATTCAGTTTCTTTTTTAGAAGTGCATCTTATATAATAACACATTTATGCAATATTTCATAAAACTCTGAACAGTCTACCAATTGTATGAAACATAATCTTAGGATTTGCAATCTCAACTATTTTTTTGAGTTCTCTGAAGCTAGGAGAATATTAAAAACTTTGTGGATTGCAATCATAAGTAAAATGATTTTACTTTTTATGATTGTTATACATTGCTTTTTTAGAAAATGTGATGAATCTAATTCTGTAAAAGAAATGTTGAAAAACTCTTGATTTTTATATTAAAATTTTTGATGTTCTTTTCATTGTATGGTTATAACTTTTTTAAAAATGCTTAGTTTTTCACATTTACAACACACTTTTTCCTTTATTTTTAAAATCTAAACTTCCATTGTAGAAATTAAAATTATGATCATATATAAAATTCTGAACCAAATTATTAAGTCTATGGAACATTGTATATTAATTAAAACAATGTCTAATACCCCGTTCGCACACAATCCACGACTCACTTCGATCTCGATTTACCCACAATCTGGATTGTGACTGTCGCCAGTGGAACGTCGTGCTGTTCGCACAGGTAACTCGCTTGAGAAGAACCCGGCTATTACACGCGATGATAAAATTGACATAACTACGCGGTAAGTCACGAACACCAACAAACAAAATGGAAGTTTTGGTTAGAAATAAATACTTTTTCTTGCCGTATATCTAATAATAAACAGATGTCATCGTCTCTCCAGATGTCTTTTTTATTTTTCTGTCGATAACCGGACACGTGTTCAGCAGCCATCTTGTATTTTCTCGCGCGCGTGGGATTGTGGGATCTCTCTTATAACTGGATCTAGTTTCGAGAACTCTCTCCAGTCGATCGCGATTTAGCCTCGTTTCAGTCGAGATTGAAATGGTCGAGAGCGTTCGCACCGCGGAACTCTCTCCGACTTAAGCCACAATCTAGATCGAAATGCTCGGTGCGAACGGGGTATAAGAATTCACATCTATTGACCTTTCTTCCCTCATTTGTGTGGGTCCTATACATGCAAGATCTATATAATTGTTCTAAAATTCGGATGGTAGACAGCCACTTAAACAGTATTTTTCTTCAGAATGCAAAATCAAGTTTCTAAGTTACTACAGTATGGTCTTTAATGTGGTGGTTAAGGTGTCAGCAGTTAATGTATAATTTCATTTTATACATTAATTGTGCTCCACCCCAAGTAGTCCTAGATGACTGCATAGATGCTATCATTTTACAATTAACAAAAATGTTAAAATGTGTTTGACACTAACTACTCCCGTTTTGCTTATTATGCAGTGTCAAAAGTTTGTTCTACATAACTCATGCACAACTTTAGTTTTCACCTAAGACCTCTATCTTCATTTCATCTTGATTTTTTTCTCAAAGGTAAGTGTAGATAGAAGCTTGCTTCTAATTTTTATACCATTACTGTGCTCCACATCCACAATAAATTTTATAATAATAAGAGTGTATGCATTAATATAATGCAATGTTAATATATAAACTGAATTTTTACTGACAATGGAAATCTTTCAATTCAGTGTTTCTCAACCGCCGGTCTGCAACTCTAATCTGACCGGTCCGCAAAAACTTTAAAAATATATATTTAACCTGTCCTGTGTTGTTCTCAAATAGGAAATATGTGGATTATTAATCCGTTTATTGATCAGCAAACTAATAGATTGAACGACTTTCAACAGAAAAAACTAATAGATTGAACGAATTTCAACAGGAAAAACTAATCGAATTAAGTTCAGACTTGGGATTAAAAACATTGTTTGAATCAATGCCCATAACACAGTTTTGGATTAAAGTTAAAACTGAATATCCAGTTTTACATGAAAAGGCAGTTAGGATGTTACTACCTTTTTCAACAACATATTGTACTTATGTGAATCAATGTTTTCAGCAATGGCAATGATAAAATCAAAACAACGAAATCGTTTAAGTGTTAGTTCTGCATTACGCCTTTCAATTACCACCTTAAATCCAAGAATTCATGATTTTACTAGCAAAAAGAAAAGCAGCGATCACATTGATTTGTATACTAATGTACTGGTAAATAAATAAATAAATATTTAGTAATTCAAACACAAATTATTATCGTATTTATTTTCAGGCACTTGGCAATTTTTATCATCAAGTTTTTATTTAGTTGATACGTGTTGATATTACACACGTTTCGGGCATTTATTGCCCCTCTTCAGCCAACTAAAAACAAAAGTTTAACACTATAAAATTACAAATAACAAAAGTTTAACACTATAAAATTACAAATAACAAAGATATTAGGTATTGTTTTTCTAAAAACATACCTTTTTAATTTACGAGTTATCAAGATATTAAAAACCACAGGTTTCATCGCTTATGCTTACTGGTTGTTATGGAATTACAAAAATTTCTTGGCTCTTAACACACTTTAATCTAAGAAAACATACGGTTTATGTTATCTAAAATATTTTAAAACCTTATTTTTTATGGATTTACATGACAAAATTACAATGAAGTACGTACCTAATTATTTGTTTTTCATTGTTATAAAATCTAAACACTTTAAAATTTTTCTTTATACATTTACAACAATACTAAAATTGACATATTTGTCTTTCAAAATCATGCAATTTCCTCTTTTTGCAAACCATTGGGATGACCTCTCCTCCCCCTCTTCTTTCCCCCAGTTAAGCGTACCACTGGTTACTATAGTCATATGACTAGCAGGCCACCTTGTGGCAGTATTACTTTTTACATGAAATATCTTTTTATCCTAAAATGTCTTTTTTATACAAATTTTAGGATAAAAAGACATTTTAGGATAAAAAGATATTTCGTGTAAAAAGTAATACTGCCACAAGGTGGCCTGCTAGTCATATGACTATAGTAACCAGTGGTACGCTTAACTGGGGGAAAGAAGAGGGGGAGGAGAGGTCATCCCAATGGTTTGCAAAAAGAGGAAATTGCATGATTTTGAAAGACAAATATGTCAATTTTAGTATTGTTGTAAATGTATAAAGAAAAATTTTAAAGTGTTTAGATTTTATAACAATGAAAAACAAATAATTAGGTACGTACTTCATTGTAATTTTGTCATGTAAATCCATAAAAAATAAGGTTTTAAAATATTTTAGATAATATAAACCGTATGTTTTCTTAGATTAAAGTGTGTTAAGAGCCAAGAAATTTTTGTAATTCCATAACAACCAGTAAGCATAAGCGATGAAACCTGTGGTTTTTAATATCTTGATAACTCGTAAATTAAAAAGGTATGTTTTTAGAAAAACAATACCTAATATCTTTGTTATTTGTAATTTTATAGTGTTAAACTTTTGTTATTTGTAATTTTATAGTGTTAAACTTTTGTTTTTAGTTGGCTGAAGAGGGGCAATAAATGCCCGAAACGTGTGTAATATCAACACGTATCAACTAAATAAAAACTTGATGATAAAAATTGCCAAGTGCCTGAAAATAAATATGATAATAATTTGTGTTTGAATTACTACTAATAACTACTAGCACGGTTTCAAAGTACCAAAATAAATATTTATTGCTCGATGTAGTTTGCAGTTCTTTTTACAACAGAGAATTTTTTCAATTAAAAATAATATTGTCATCAGTCCACTTAAAAAAGCAGATATTTTCTGGTCCGCAATGAGTTTTGGATTGAGAAACACTGTTTCAATTCATATTAAGAAAATAAATGCTGTTTCAAGAGATATGATCTAAGAGACTTATTGTTTAACAAGAAGAATGAGGTTAATTTTTTGTCTGGCTCCTGATACCAAAAAAGACATCAAAATTTGAAACATACGACATGCAATTATCTCATACTTCCTAACCAGCTTTTCTATTGGCATAATAGTAATAAGAGATATTTTTTTCTACCTCTAGTAAATGTTTCAAGTCTAATCTATAGATCAACCTAGATTTTTTAAAATCTAGGTTAAAAATTTAATATTTGCTGACCTGTTTGTGTGTGTGTGTTATATTGGTGTGTTGTAGAGTTTTGTGACAAATATTAGTTACACTGTATATTAATAAAAATTCATAGTTTTTGGTGACTGTGTTGTATTTTGCACCAATAATCATGTACAGTTTATACAAATTTTATCCATTCCAATAAATTAGATAACATTATTCAACTTTTTCCATTATGGATGCCAATTACTATTTCTTACAAAGATAGTTTTTAATTAAAAAATAATTTACATGCAATAAATTCATAACTGAGGATGCAGTCCTACAATACCAAAATGGCTGAAACAATGAAATATTGGCACTTGACGAGATAACACTGTGGAAACTTACATAAAAAGTGCATATGATTAAACCACCATCAAATTAAAGAGTAACTTTATTACATAACCTTTTACAAAGGTAATGTTTCCACTGCAACAACTGTAACAAAATTATTCAAACTGTTAAAAACTGACCATCTAAATATAACAAAATTTCAGAAACAAAAGAAATTGAAAATAAAATCTACCATATCACTACAGTGGCAGCTGGAAAGACAGTGTTCATTATTACATGTATATGAATGTATGCTATTTTTGGCACTTAAAAGGAGAATATATATCTCAAAACATCAACTTTCTTTCTTATCAATCTGTAGCGATAACTTTTATTCTTATTAATGAATTTAGAATACTCAATGAGAATTTTTGGGAATTTAATGCAAAGGACATAATGGAAGAAATGAGAAAAAATCTAATGAGTTGCTTAACTTTCCCAGCAACATTTAAAACTGCATGTGGCACCATCTGTTACGATGTTTTGTTATAAAATGGCAAAAAGTTTAATTTTGAGGGTAGGGATGAATTTTATAAAAAATTGATTTTACTCATTATTAACATTTACAAAGTCCAACTATACTCAAGATATAACACATGACCCATTCTCCCCATTCCCTTGACCACCAAAATTTAATGTGAGATCCTAGATTGATTAATTAATTAAATAAATACATAGTTAATTTTTGAAGTGGAAAAAACCCACTTTCTTGCCTCACCACCTGGCATTTCTATTGCCCTCTAAAAGATGATCAAAATAACTGTACAAAATCAACAATCTTTAACATTGTTTTGAATAAGTTCCAAGAATAAATCCAAACAAATGGTTATTGAGGAAAAACGTCAAAATCAGTTAAATTATGAGGCAAGAAGAGTCACAACGCCTCATTGATGACATTAAGAATCTCAAATTTGATTGCCTTATATGATAAAAAGAATTGGAACACTTGGCAAGGAAGTATCAACAATCCGGCCCAGTTGTCAAATTCTCTAGGGCCCACTCTGGCCAATGCAATGACACATCTTGACCTTAGACCAATTAAATCAAAATCACCTGATTCAACTCCCACACTCAGGAAGGATAAAAAGGGCTCAAACTAGCAACTCCAGCATAGATGAAGCTCTATAGATGAAGCAAGCCAACCAAAATTACTGTAATTATCAAAATCAATTTATGCAAACTTTAAAAATTTTTATTTATTTTTTTTTTATGTCAAAAAACTACTAAAATTTTTTATATTTAAAAGTCAAAAACACTTTGACATTGCAAAAAGTCACTTCCATTTATCATTTGTCAAGATCTTTCAACTTTTTCAGAACCCAGCCATTGACTTGTTGAAAAAGACCAGTGTTTTTAACTTTTAGATTATTTTTAATTACATATTTACTGTTATTTGAAACAAAATATTTTTGGAAATTAATGCTAGAACAATTTATATCTACTTAGAAAATTTTTCAGAAAATAGTTTGTTGGAATTTTTATTTTAATTTAATATATTGCATTAAGGCAAGAAAGCCTTTAGTAAACTCTGATAAAGATTCTTTCTATAGTGTCATGAGATATAAATGAAATTTGTTTCAAGCCAATAATCAATGCTGTTATATATCAGCTATCATTTGAAATAACTTTTGATGATGTATTCAGTTTTAATTTGAATAATTAATTTCATTACTGAAATTAATTATTCAAATTTCATTACTGAAGTTATTACTGTAATGAACATTAAGTAATGAACATTAAGTTCATTACTGAAATTAATTATTCAAATTAAAACTGAATACATCATCAAAAGTTATTTCAAATGATTTTGAATAATTAATTTCATTACTGAAATTAATTATTCAAATTACATTAGTGCATAAAAAATATTTTGTTAGACATTATGATGCATTTACTGTTATGAAAATAGACATCCAATAAATTTTCAAACATGAAAATTTATTGGATGTCTATTTTCATAATTCTTATTTCTTAACATTCTTATTTGTTTCAAAATTAAACAAATTTATGTGACTGCAAGAATACAATTCCATAAAATTTTTAAGATTGCTAATTAATATCATATATCCATTAAATAGCAATTTCAATTTTATGTAACAGAAATTGTACAGTTGGTCCATAAACATCATTTGTGGATTATGCAAATTCAGAGAGTTTATCCTGACAGACTGATAAAATGCATCAGGCTAAGAGTTAGCCTTTACTGTATTGTAATATTCTATTTTATTATATAATTATACTATTCCAAACACATTACAGTTTGGAATTTATTTGGCTAAGCCAAAATATACATAAATATTAACTAAAAAATAAAAACATACTTATGCTTTCTCTCATTCTGTTCCTTAGATCTGTCAAGCACATATAGAAAAAAATGTATTACACGTAATCCTGTTTCACTTTAATATTTATGAAATACAAACTTGAAAATCTTGAATGTTTTGAGAAAATTCATATTGGTAAATAAAACTTTTATTACATTTTATCATCATAAAGAAGTGTCACTTTTTATTAAAATTTCTGATCATCTAAATCTGTTTTTATTTTTTCCTTCCACCTCTTTCTTTCACTTGCACTGTGACAGTGGTTGATGGCAAGAGATTATAATATGCCAAAGTATTAGAATCTTTTATAAACATACCCTGTAAAGTAAGAAATCAATGATGAAATTTAATCTACACTACTTTCTAAAATATCTAAATTAATAAATTACCTCATATATCAACTTCTGTTTTCCTGGAGGCATGCCAGTTTCTTCATGTATTTTTGCTTTAATAACAGATACCTAGTAATATTTTAAAATTTTATTATTAAATATCCTCTATGAAAAGAGTAATTATGTATGTGACATACCATATCTGTAAGTGGCAAAGTTAGAGTTATGATTTGACCATTTAATTTCCAGTCTGCTTTTTCTGCTAATGTTGGCAATTGCACACAGAATGTCACTGGACTCTGCAAGAATTATTATAAATTTAATAAATTATATATATTGATAATAAATATATATTAGATTTGAATTGACTAAAAACAAAAAAGAACCTTGTTTTCTTTTAAGAAGTCTTCTTCAGGAATGAGATTCTCCTCAGTCTTCTGACGCTTAGTTGGGGGTTCTTCTTCTGCAGCCATTCCTGCTGCCATGGTGCTCAGCAATGATGGACCAGTGGGTTCATGCTGTGGAGGTGGTGGAGCAGGCATACCACCCATAGGTTGTCCAAATGGTGGAGCAGGACCCATTCCTGCACCAAGAGGTGGTTGTGGCATAGCTATTCCAAATATATTTTGTTTGTTCATAATAAGGCACAAACAATTGTTATAATAAAGTTTAACAAACATTTAAAACAATACATACCTATTATAGGTGGAGGTTGAATATGTGGTGGAGCAGCAGGAGCAAGAGGTGGCATCATCAAAGTTTGAGGAGGAGGCATTATGGGTTGGGGAGGTATTATTCCTGGAATTGGACCAGTTGGACGAGCTGCAACTGCTATGTGGTGTGGAGGAGCATGTGTTCTCTGAATGACTGTAGTACCAGGAAGAGTGGATGATGGAGGCATAGGGGGTGCTTTTACAACAGAGGCTGAAGTAGCTGGTAAAGGAGGTGCAGATGTTGTAGCATTTGATGCTATAGTAGCAGCAGAAATTATGTCACCTTGTTGAGATGGTTTAGAAGGTCCAATTCTTTCTTTCTCTTCATCTGGTCTATATTTAAAACACCATATTTAATTTAAAATATTTTGCAAATAAAAATTGGAGAAAAGATATTGAAATCTTTATATCATATTCATTGGTTTTTGAAGTATATTTGCATCATATATTTTTTTATGATTATACCATGATGAGGTTTATTCATTAATTTTTCTTTACAATGACTGTTTTAATTGTTAAATAGGGCCTTTAGGTTTCAAATCAATATAATTTTTCCTTTTATTAATATGTAATATTTAATAATGTTATAATTGATAAATAATCATTAATAAACTTATAATTCTTCTAAGTATGATTACATTATTGTCCAATATGCTGTTGTCAAATCATTTAGTTTTATAGACATTTATTACTAATTAGATTTCTAATATAAAATTTAATAAATCATATTTGTAAATATAAATATTTTACATATTTTGAACTTTTCTAATCATAAATTAAAAAATAACAATAATAAATTAAGTTTATTTTTTTTTTGTAAAATAAAATAAATATTTAAATCAGAATTTGAAATGAAAATACAGTTTGACATTTGAAGATTTTGCACATTATTTATGTAACATTTGACAACAGACTCCCATTAAACTTTTTATTATGGAAGTGGATAAACAAGATATATTGTAACTCAGAGAATGGATTCTTGCCAAATGGAGATGAATATAGTAATAATTTTCTTTTTAGAACTGATTTAGATTCTATTTATTGTTGTAATAATAAATATAATGCAATTTCTTTGGCTTCTATGGTCATAATAAAAATCAATATTATAATTAATTAAAATGTTGTTACAAACATCATCAACTCAAAACCAGATTTAACTGATTAAAGTCAAATGATGTGTGAAATTATTGGGCTAGTTTTTAGCCATGTTAATATTTACTAATTAATGTAGCCTAAAAATAGCTCAATAATTCAGCAGATTTTTGACTTTATTATTATGAATAATTCAATTTTTTAGAATTAGAATTAAAACAAACAACTTGAACATTGCAGTAATATGTCAATGACACAACAAAAATTTCACAATTACTTTCCATGTTCTTTCAAAACAATAATAAACAATTATATAAAATATATCACGAGAAAAATGTAACAGTGAACAAATTTAGAATATTTATAATATATAATTTTTTACATTACTTACAATAAACCTTTAATTTTATGAATCTGTTGAATTTGTTCCTCAATAGTAATATTTGCTCTGGCAGCACGTGTAGCAGCTTCCATACTTGCAGTGTGACCATCCCAAGTAACTTTTTCAGGTCGTCTCTTTTCTTCTTCACCAATCTGCATTTATTTGTTTATATTATAAATAAATATTTTATAAAAAAGGTTTGAATTTGCTCCTGATTGATTAACATATTGTAATTATATAGTTATAACTGTAGTACTTTAAATCCTTTTTATACTGTATTTAAAATATATTTTATGATAAAATAGCCATTTCTTGTTACCTTTTTACCAATAGCTGTTTCCTCATCTCCTGATCCAAAGATATCTGTACGTCTTTCAGCAAATTGTTTCAAGCTACTTTCAATTGCAGAACCTAAAAAATTTTTTTTATAAAATTAAAAAATAAACCGTAACTACAAAAATTAGAAATTACAGTTTTTATACCATTAATTTAGATCATTATAATTGCAATTAGTTCATATCTTAAATTAAAATAATGAATAAACTACAGATTTCATGATATTTAAGTTATGAATGAACAAGAAATCTGCAGTCCAATGTAAATTTGATGTATAAACTAAAAAATCTATATAGCCATTAATATACTGAACAAATTCTCATGTTATATTTTAAGGGAATATTTACATTAATTAAAAAACTAGATCAATTTAATTTCTGTAAATGCCAGCCTACCAACATTAATAGAACTGAAAGATATTTTTAATAATTCTAAAACTTTTGAATTAAAATATTTATCTTTAAATAAAAAATAAAATACTGTATTTCTATAATTTCAAATTCAAAAAATGAACACTTTAAAATATATGACATTTGGACAATTGAATTGTTTATTTAGTTATTTATTGCATATCATCATCTGCATAGTAATTATGTAATAAATAGAAAGATTAAATTACCTTGTGCATATACTTCTTCTTGTTGTATTTTTTCATTCACAGCTCTGTCTCTCTGCTCTACCCATCTTGGATCCAATAATCCTGTATAAAATTAGGCTGATATTAATTGTATTTGTATTTTACTCACATTAATTTTATATAAATTATAAAAACAAATAAAAGTTTCATTGCATTTACTCAAATTGAGTCTAAATTATTCTATTATGAGGTATATTAACATGGTGTGTACGTTATAATTGACGCACAGACGGGTATAAAGGAAGCGATCTAGAGAAAGCCCAAAATTTAATCGTAATTTTGTACGATGCGGCTGTTAGAAGGAATTGTTAGAGAAGAGTAAATTAATGACTGACAAATACCGGATGAACTAACCATCAATTGTCACTAGTTGCTATGAGTCATATCTACGAAAATCTCTTCATATATAGGGATCTATATTAAAGAATCATAGAATTCTAAAAGCATATAAATTCTTAAAATATTTTAAATTCTAGGATTTTATTTCTTTAACAAATCAAATACGGTTTGAGTTTACATGATTTATCGATTAAATAAGTATAAAATTCTAGAAAAACAAGCTCTTTTCAAGAGAGTAAATTCTCTTATTGAGTGCTTCTAAGTGACAAGCAGCTAAATAAATAAACCAATAACGTAGTTGGTTCATATGAAACGAATTATGCTATTGGCTTGCTTACTTAACTGCTTGTCACTTAGAAATACCTTCAAATCAAGTTTAGGAGCTAAAAATGAGTACTAAATTTTTTTAAAAAAATACAAAATTCATGGATTTTAGTTTTTAAAAAAATTGAATAAAATTCAAGTTTTAAATCTGAAATTTTAGGAAATTATACGTCGTTTTAAGAAGTCGAATTACCGATTTGATATGAGTTAAAACAATGAAATTAAATTATTAAAAAATGAAATTTTCTATAATTCATTTCTTCGAAAATTAGAAATGATTTAAATACCATTTTTAAATATTTAAGATTTATCAATTCCAGGAAAATAAACTTTTCAAAAAATCAAAAATATAAAAAACTCGATTCTAGAACGGACCAGAGAGAAGCATTTAAAAGAAAAAAATTTCTCTCCAGAAACAATCAATAAACACTAAATGAAGATATAAAAAATACATATTTAACTTTTCATCCGGAAGATAATTATTTAAAAATTTATAAATTCATACATAAAACATTACAAAATTATAATTTAATAATGAATGATACTTAAGAAGGAAGGAGAAGATGAGGAGGAGCAATCTCGAAACACGTCTCCTTTTTTTTCCTTTTTTTAAAATAATGAGTTATTACATTACCTAAATTACATTTTACTATTTTAAAGACGGTAAATTACTTTTTTAAAATGTATTTTAGCTAATTTAAATCGAGATACTCGCTCGCAGAAGCATTAATTTCAACAAGTTTTATATGCAAATTACCTAGAGGAGCTTGAATTTCTCGTAGTTTTATATAAAGCTTACATCACTTTGTAGTTTCCAGTTCTTTTGATACTTGTTTTCTTTTATCAGACGGTTCATAAACTTTAAGACCGAGTCCTTGCTATATATACAAGTTATGCTGTTTCTTATTCTCAAGTGTGAGGAAGGGAGAGGGAGAGAGAGCTCTTTCTGCTCTTGTAAAGTTCTCTTATATATTGTATTTATAGTCGGTGCTTTCAGAATCCCTGAATGTTTTTCTCGACATTCCAAAACAGTGTCTGCTCCTCTAGAATGACCGAATTTATTACTGAATCAGAAAAACCTCTTTTTATCATAGCACTGTTAAAGGTAAATATAAAAAGGGGGAGGGTAGGTCAACGGAATAAAACAGTAAATGTTACTTACACCTTAAACTTTCCTTAAAAAATAGTTTATATAATTAAATTTCTGAGTATAATCGAAGTAAATCTGTAGATTTTGATACTTTCTAAATCTCTGGATGTGTTTCTTAACAGCACAAAACAATGTCCCCATTGTAANTTCCATCAGGTTCAACTCTATGCATGATGTCATAAACAACATGGTTGAAGTGGAAAATTTGAATTGTTAGAATAAACACGATATTTCTATTAAGGTAAATGCAAGTGATATTTCAAATAAAAATAAAATTATAGTAAAAACTGCTTAGGTGACCACCCTCATTCTATGGGCACCTGTCAAAAATTGGCAAAAATTTCTGGCATGGAATAGTTTATACATAATGTCTTTGTATAAGTTATCTGTATTAAATGACCACCTGTATAACTCAACCACAGGCATCAATTTTTGGTCAGAAACGACAGACAACAACTGTAATAAGTGACCATTTCTGTGAATATATCTGGTCAAATTCAAACCCACTTCAGGCACTTCTCCCACTCTTGAAATTAGATGGAGGTGTTAATGAATTAATCTAACTACAAAGGAAATTCATTTTAGTTTGTTCAAAAATGTTTGAAAAATGAAAGAAATGCAAAGTGCTGTTGTTAGAAGAATATGTTAAAGTTATTAGAGAAAGTGAACATGGTTTATCACAATGGCAATTAGCAGCAAAGTTTAACATTGGAAAAATGCAAATTCTCAAAATTTTGCAACAGAAGTCAATATTGGAAGAATGAGAAACCAATGGAAACAAGGATAGCAAATGAAAAAGAAAGCAGCCAAACAAAGAGATAAACAAATTGGTATGGGAGTAGTTTCAAAAAGCAAGTGCTAAATGGATTCCTTTGAGTAGACCAATCATTCAGGCAAAAGTATATGAATTTGCAGAAAAATTAAGCATTTTGTCATTTTGCGCCAGCAATGGATGGCTGGAAAGTTTCCAGAAGCATCATAACATTGTTTATTGCATCTTGTATGGTGAAAGTGGTGATGTTGATCAAGTTAGAATGATTGTATGATCAATGTAGAAGATTGGAAACAGCATGTTCTTTTGATGATAGATGGATACGATTTGTGTGATGTCTATAACACAGACGAAATAGGACTTTTTTCATACCATTCCAGATAAAACTTTAATCAAAAAGGGCAAAAGTCACTTCGACCTAGATGCTTTAAAGGTATTAACATTGCAACTTTGGGCATGACCTGGAAAGCAAACTCCAGAGCTTGGATGACAGCAGATATTTTTCAAGAATAGTTAGAAAAATTAAATGAAAAAAATGAGAAACCAAAATTGGAAAATTTTACTTTTTCTGGATAATGCCACCTGCCATCCCCCAAGATTTCACTTTCAAATGTTGAATTGAAATTTCTTCTGCCCAACACTATGAGCCACCTTCAACCAATAGATCAGGACATAATCTGGGAGTTTAAGATGCTATACAGAATAAACTTGTAAAATTTTTGCTTGTTCAGATGGAAAGTGCTGAAAATGCAATACAATTTGCTAAACAACTGACCATTTTGGATGCAGTTAAATGGATTAAAAATGCCTGGAAGGAAGTAAATTCTGAAATGATCAGCAAATGTTTTAGAAGGTGTTTCTTTTTTCATGATGCTGCAGATACTCCTGATGCTGAATACATTTAGAAATGGAATTTCAAGAGCTTTGTACTGCTGCACAAATTAATGACACTGTAACTACTGAAGATGTTCAATGCTTTGAAGATCTGGATGATGACTTAAAGGATCAATTTATGGTTAGGGAAAAGACTAATCTATGACCGTCAGAAACAACAAAAGACAATGACAACAACGATGATGATAACGGAGAACCAAGTGATGATTGTATTGAACCTTTTCCACTGTCAGAGACGCTTTTCACAATTTCAAGATTGAAAGCAAAGTTTATCAATCTTGAAAGACCTGACTTTTGGAAAGCATAGATTTAATTGAAAACAAACTTGAGGAAGTCATCCAAAAGCAAAAGTTAACACAGGTTAGACAGACTAAGGAATTTTTTAATAAAGCACATTTAGATATTGTCTAACCTGTACATGTAAATTTAGTTTATTAAATTCTTTGTTCTAAATTGCTCTAAAATTGTGTTGTATTTTACACAATTTTAAATACAGGTACAGTACATGCACCTACATACTAGAGTACATATTATATCCTTACTGTCAATTTATTGAACTGTAGACCTACAGTATTTTCCTTAGGGGTATAAAATATTGTACACGATACAATTAAAGTTGATCTCATCATTTGATAAAATTTTTTATTAGTTTTTTTTTTAAGCTCATAATACAGTATATGTACGATAAATAGTTTCTGTATCAACCTACTTTATTTCCATGATATTTTTAGAAAAATAATATCCATAATAATATTGTTATGGATTGGTTAATAAATAATCAATAATAATATTGTTTTTTGAATATTTGCATGCAAATATTCAAAAAACAATAAACACATAACCACAAAAATCAGTTTTACAGGCAACCTTCCTTTTTTGATTGTGCATTGTCATTGGTGTAATGAAATCGTATTATGAGAAGAAATGATAATATTGTTTTATTATTAATTAATAATTTTTCTTATTGTACTTAAGAAAATATTAAATATTTTAAAAAAATACAGTATTTTTGAAGTTAAAATAAGATTAAACTAATAAAAACTAAAACCATATGATGCACTTCTATATTAATGAAGTAATACACATAACTGAGGAGTGAACGAAGAGAACTAAGTTCAATTAATTAAGTCAGAAAAAAGAAAGTGTGCATTATAATTGAGAAAATGCAAATACTGTATTAATCTTTAAAATACTGGTATTAATGATTTTCGAGTGATATATTGACACAATCCTACAGTTTTCAAGCTATTAAGAAACAACTGGAGTTATGACTGGAAATCGGCATCAGGGATCTATTCTATACCATTACATGATCAGTGTTTTAATTCGGATCTTGTCTACATGGGCGCAACAATGCGCAACTTGCAACAACATATAAAAGAGCATAAATATATGATTAATAAGAAACTTGACAACACCATGCTACTGGCTTACGCAACACAACACGACATTCAAGTCCATTGGAATCGGACGGAAATAATTAAACCTACGACAAATTTACATACAATGAAATATCTGGAAAAATTAGAGATCTTTAAGGCACACAGGAAAACTGGTTGCATCAACCATAGATATGCGGACTCTTTACCTACCACATGGCAATCCTTTTACAAGAATTAATGACTTTATTTATTCTTATTTTTGTTAAGGGACATTTTTTCGGTTTAATTTATATTTTTCGTTTATTTTATCAGCAAAGCTACTTTTCCGTTATTTATATTTTAATTTCGTATTTACATTCTTTTTTGTGTTCGATTTATTCTATGTTATGGTAACTGAAGAAGATCGTTAAGAAATGATTGAAAACGTTTTTACTTTATTAATTTTTATTAGCTGGGTTATTAAAGGTGTGTTTTATTCATAGTATTAAATGTCTTATAATATCATGACGACTCCTGTTAACTGAGTTATCCAATAAGAATAAAATACCAACATAGCTCTATTGTTGAAACAATTCGCTTATTTTTTCTCACCTCAAGTTTTACTTAGTAGAAATTAGATGCCACAGATAATGATTTTACCGAATACTGAATATTCAGCTATGCTCTCGGCCAAAGTGCCGAATATTCAGCGGCTGAATGTTCGGAAAATTATGTATACATTTCATGGGTGACAGGTTACAACCTGTCTCATTGCAGTGGGTGCAGTAGTGACACTGCGGGTGCATTTGTTTCATTTGCAAATAGATCATGTCACAACATGCATTATTTGTTCATTGTTACGTCAAATTGTGTTACTAATAGTTCTTATTACTAAAAAATATCACTGTTTGTTCACCAAAAGCTTTATAAAATGACACCATTTAATAAAAACTTGTCTATTTGAGAATATTATGAGATTTGTAGTGAAGATAATAAACTGGCTGTGTGTTTGCTGTGTAACAACAAGATCTCGCGTGGTGGAGAAGAAAAGAAAGCAAATAAGTAAAATCTTATTACGTATTAATTAAGTGAAACAATTTTAGTCATATTTAGTATTTAGTGCTTGTAATTTTTTATTTCTTGTTTTTTTTTTGCTCTGTACTTTATTTCATATGTAGTATTTCGTTGATAAACTTGATATAAACAAGTCCTATTTTTAAGTATACATTTTATTTATTATCTTTAAAATTCAGAGGATTAAGTGAAGACAGAATAATACAATTTTAAGCTAGTACTGTTTGGGAATTCCCTTCTTTGGTGTCAGATATTGTGTTCTTTTTTTTTTTACAGCTACAACTTCTTTGAAAAACCACCTTAAAAGCAAACATGCTGAGCAGTACACTACATTAATTGTTGCTCCCTTGGCAAGTGACAGCAAAAATGATGGTACTCTTGCTTCTACCGATTTCAAGATACTGGCAGTACCAGGTATGTCAGAAAAGAAACAGTTAACTCTGAAGGAAACAACTAAAAAGAAATTATTATGGGATATTAATGATCCAAAATCAATAAAATATCATTATTTAATCAGTGAAATGATTGCCTTAGACAATGAACCATTATCACTTGTTGAACGAGTCGGCTTTAAAAGGCTTATGGAAAAGGTAGTATCTCAATACAAAAAAAATACCTGGTCGCACTTACATAACCAAGAAAATTATTCCTGATATATATAATAGAATTTGCTCTAAAATTGAAGCTAGTATTTCGCAAGCAACAGCAGTATCAGTGACATCTGATATGTGGACATGTCAGCACAATAACCAGAGTTTCTTGAGTTTCACTGCGCATTGAATATCTCCAGAGTTTACTCTTGAACAAGGTGTTTTAGTGATGAAGCCATTTGCTGGCTCACATACTGGTACCAATATCACAAAAGAACTCAATGTTATTGCAGAAAGATGGAATATTCCTCATAGCAAGATACACTTGTCCATGACAGTGGAGCCAATATGATAAAAGGTGTATGAGACACAGAATATAATTCTGCCAATTGTTTTATTCATTCACTGCAATGAGCTGTTGAGGAATTGCTAAAGTCTCAAACGGAAATAAAACAGATGGTAGTTGCTGCAAGACAAATTGTTACCCATTTTAACCACTCTGGTATAGCACAAGGAAAGCTGAAATGCATTTGCCAAGAACTTAACTTGCCAAACCACCAACTAGTACAAGATGTAAGCACATGCTGGAATTCTGCATATTATTTAATGGAACGATTATTATAACAAAAGCAAGCTGTTTCTTTGTACAAGAGTCTTTAAATAATTTAACATCTTCTCAGTGGGAGCTAATGGAACAATGTATCAAACTCCTCAAACCATTCGAAAAGATTACAAAAATAACCAGCTCAGGTATTTCCTGCATCTCTGATGTGATTCCAAATGTTGTCACATTGTTGAAATACCTGGGGAAGGAAGAGACTGCAGATAGAACACCAAATTTATTGAGAATGAGATCTTCACTACAAATTGAGCATGAAACACGGTTCAACTTTGATGAGAATGACAAATATCTGGTTACCACTTTTCTTGACCTGCGTTTCAAAACCAGTTTCCTGGGATTAGTTCAAACGCAAAGAGCAAAACAAAAAATTCTTTTAGAAGCTCTGAAAATTAGTTATGATGAGTNTGGCAAGTGACAGCGAAAATGATGGTACTCTTGCTTCTACCGATTCCAAGATACTGGCAGTACCAGATATGTCAGAAAAAAAAACAGTTAACTCTGAAGGAAACAACTAAAAAGAAATTATTATGGGATATTAATGATCCGAAATCAATAAAATATCATTATTTAATCGGTGAAATGATTGCCTTAGACAACGAACCATTATCACTTGTTGAATGAGTCGGCTTTAAAAGGCTTATAGAAAAGGTAGTACCCCAATACAAAAAAATACCTGGTTGCACTTACATAACCAAGAAAATTATTCCTGATATATATAATAGAATTTGCTCTAAAATTGAAGCTAGTATTTTGCGAGCAACAGCAGTATCAGTGACATCTGATATGTCGACATGTCAGCACAATAACCAGAGTTTCTTGAATTTCACTGCGCATTGAATATCTCCAAAGTTTACTCTTGAACAAGGTGTTTTAGTGATGAAGCCATTTGCTGGCTCACATACTGGTACCAATATTGCAAAAGAACTCAATGCTATTGCAGAAAGATGGAATATTCCTCATAGCAAGATTCACTTGTCCATGACAGTGGAGCCAATATGATAAAAGGTGTATGAGACTGCCAATTGTTTTATTCATTTACTGCAATGAGCTGTTGAGGAATTGCTAAAGTCTCAAACGGAAATAAAACAGATGGTAGTTGCTGCAAGACAAATTGTTACCCATTTTAACCACTCTGGTATAGCACAAGAAAAGCTGAAATGCATTCGCCAAGAACTTAACTTGCCAAACCACCAACTAGTACAAGATATAAGCACATGCTGGAATTCTACATATTATTTAATGGAACGATTATTATAACAAAAGCAAGCTGTTTCTTTGTACAAGAGTCTTTAAATAATTTAACATCTTCTCAGTGGGGGCTAATGGAACAATGTATCAAACTCCTCAAACCATTTGAAAATATTACGAAAATAACCAGCTCAGGTATTTCCTGCATCTCTGAAGTGATTCCACATGTTGTCACATTGTTGAAATACCTGGGGAAGGAAGAGACTGCAGATAGAACACCAAATTTATTGAGAATGAGATCTTCACTACAAATTGAGCATGAAACACGGTTCAACTTTGATGAGAATGACAAATATCTGGTTACCACTTTTCTTGACCTGCGTTTCAAAACCAGTTTCCTGGGATTAGTTCAAACGCAAAGAGCAAAACAAAAAATTCTTTTAGAAGCTCTGAAAATTAGTTGTGATGAGTTTACTAGTAACGATGATGATTCTTCTCCACTTTGCAAGAAAAGAAATATCAATGAAAATGATAAAACAACTGAAATACACGACAGTTTCTGGAACTGTTTTGAGGAAGTCGCTACAGAAAATATGCAAAATGATGAGAATGTGGAGAAGAAAAGTGCTATTGCAAATGAGATTGGTTTTTATATGAAAACTGTTCACCTAGATCAGACGGCAGACCTTTACAAGTAGTGGTCAGCAAATGCAAAACTGTATTCAAGCCTGACAGAATTCACTAAGATTTGTCTATTGTTCCCTGGCAGTAGTGTATAGTGAGAAGCTATTTTCAGAAGCAACTATAGTTTATGAGGAAAAGCGCAATCGTTTGTTATCAACAAATGCTGAAAAAATTGTTTTCATTTATCACAACTTACCACTGATAGATTTTAAGTATTAAATGTAATAATTTGTGATTAAAATAAATACGTTTTTGAGTAATATGTGCATTTTTTTTTTCATGATTTGGTATTCGGTATTTGGCCGAATACCGAATATTAAAAAAAGTAGCCGAATAGGCCGAATACCGAATAGTAGCCGAATATTCGTGGCATCTCTAGTAAAAATACTCCTATAATTCGGTAAAACGTCATCGGGCAGCCGAACTACTTTCCGCCGTCCAGTGCCACGCTACAGAGAGTTTAGGCGGGTAAATTGAGTTTACTATCGTCTGTACAGTATTATATATAAATTAGGTACCGAATCTACGGTGGAA
>NW_019384401.1:985457-1023758 GCF_000671375.1 Centruroides sculpturatus
ATTAATGCACAATACTTTTAAAAATGCACTTTTGAATAAAACTCTTGCCTTATCAGTATTCGAAAAGCTTTTGAATATTTTTTAAACTGGTGATTTATAAAACATTAATCAGAAAAGTAAATTTAAAAATTTCAAACCTTTAGGATTATAATCCTTTCTGATAATGACTTGATCAGGTTGAGGAGGAAGTGGTGGTGGCTGTGGAGGAGCTTCTTTTGGTGGTTGTGGTGGTGGACTGTGAGATTTTGGTGGTTTTTCTGAATCATCATCAGAAGAATCTTGTTCCATGTCTTGTATCTAATTTGTGAAAAATTTTCATTAATATCTTATTAGTTAAATTAATTTCAAAATAAATAAATAATAATAAAGTCAAATATTTTGAATACAGTTATAATTTTCAGAATTTACAATTTTATATATGTCAGATGTCATTTTAAAATGTTCAATGTAAGAATTTTTTTCTTAAAAAAAATTATATTTTTCTTTTATTGCTTTCAACTCATCTCTCTTTATTAAAGCAAAACCTTTTTAATATACCTTACAGAAACAATATCTTTTGCATGTATTCACAATTTCATGGAATTTAATAAGTAGTTTGCAAATAGAATGATGATAAACATTTGATTTTTAAAATGAATTGTTATAAAAATTGAATATTTACAAGAATTAGACTTTCTTTTAGTTATTTCTGACTTTAAAAACTGTAAAAAAAATACTCTCTAGATAATTTGTTTCTCTTTCTGTCCTGTGGGCACTAAGAGGGTCTTTTAATCATACCCACAATGGATATGATGAGTGTGTTTGACCAGGCCCACAATAGGGCAGCTAGATGAGGAGCAGGACTGATATATCTAGGACAGACCACCCTGAAAAAAATTACTGGGTTTTTCAACTGCCTGGATTAAAATCTGAGTTCCCAGAGGATTAAGTTGATGCTTTAACAGCCTTGGTCATCCAGCCAGCTCTGAAGATAATCTTATACAGTTTGAACATTTGGGTTGTACAATTTTATTTAAAGAACTTTCTACATAAAGATATGTTTAAAGTAATTTTAGTGAATTCTGAGTTTGTTGAAATGCTCAGATCATAATTTTCTATGTAAATTTATTACAATGAACTTATACTTCTCATTTTATTTATTTATTTTTAATTCCATTTATTCTGATTTCTAGATGAAGAATAATAACAATTTATCAGATGCAATTACCAACTTAATCTGAATTAATTATAAAATCCAGATAATGTCTAATGCATGGCTGATTTATTATAAGTAACATATTGATTGGCTTAAATTATAAATTTATCAATTCTTATCTTTTAATAATGTAATTTGCATTTAGAAATATATAATTTAATGTTTTACTAAAATTTCATCTATGATATCAAAAACTTATAAAATATTCATATTTAAACTGAAGAAAATAGAATAAAATTTATATATTTACATAGAAATAAGAAACAATATCAGTACTTTTTATTTCTGTGATCAGAACTTAAAAACTTAGTCACCTGCTCATTTCTGATGAGTGAGAATCTTTACTTTGAGTAAAAAAATTAAAAACAATTTCAGTTTAATCATTTTCATTTGTAAAATGTCAATTCTACAGCATGTTTCATATCATAAATAATTTATTGTACTTTTCATATCTTATACAATATGACTATTGGAGAATGTTGGACATTACAAATGGTTTGCCAATTATCATATTAATTTTGTTATAATATGGCAATAAGAGAATAGAATATGCATGCATTTATAGTTAGCATATTTACTAGTAGCTAGTCAATCATGACAACAGAGTTAAGAAAAACTTTTTAACTCTGGAAATACTGTCAGGGAAAAGTATAGTAGCAGTGGTGGTCATACTCAATGTCAGAACCATGAGCTATTGTATAGTTTTGATACTGAACCAAATAATCATGGGAGTTAGAAAAAACAATTATAAAATACAATGTTTTATCCAAATAGCAAAATGTATATTCTTAAATTTTTTTATTTAAATTATAGTAAAACCTCAGTTTAGTGCCACTGTTTATCCACTTCTGAAATTGCTAGTAAATCAATAGTAGTACTAAACTGAAGAATCTTAAACAATAATAATTATTACACATTGAATATTACATACAAATAAAAACTTCATTTCTTCACATCCTTTACAACCACAGGAACACAATTAACATTAGCAATCTTTCCTTTGAGGTTCTTTTCTGCTTATGAATATGTAAATTAATTAAATCCCTCTAGCAACAGATTCTGCTCATGTTAATTATGTTCCTGTGATTGTGAAGGATGTATGAAGACTTCAAACTTTTATTTGTATTTAGTTTTTGAATTGTAATATTTTAATATACATTTAATCCTGACCTTTTTCAGTAATAATTATATACAGTAATAGTTTACACACAAGTTTGAATTTATGAAAGTCATGATTAGTGATGACAATATCATTTCCACTGAAAAATCATACATTTATAATTTACAAATACTGAAAGATTCTCTATTTAACATCTTTAGGAAAATACATTAACAAGTATTTGTTGGTGCTTTACAATTGTAGCACTATTTAAGTAGCTGCTATATTGATGTTTAACTGTATTTGTAACATTAATTTAAACATAATCTATTCATCTGTTGGTGTTATTTATTTTAGAAATAGCTAAGAAAATGAACTAAAGAGTCAAGATGAAAATGTCTTTTCAAGTAAAATGAAAAGTTTCTATGACTTTTATGGTGAAAGTTGTGTCGCAAGATGTTCTATTTGTTCAAAAATTCAAAACTTTGGGTAACAGTTTATCTTGGGTAGTGGTTGGCTTCAAAAACCTTTCAAGCACAAAACTTAAATAAAATAAAAGTTTGATGTTCCACAGTTACTTTGCAAAGTTTTAATTCTTTACACATTTAAGCAATCCTCAAATTGTCTTTTATTCAAAAGTATTTCATTAANATGACATATTCATTCACAGATGTTGGAAATTAAATTTTGACACTTCATAATGTAAAATATTTTACTTTTTTGAGATTTTCTAATAATGTATCTAACATCCCCTTTCAACTGGACCATTTTATTGTTCTATAAAAAGTAGACTTCTATTCAAACATTTTTGTCAAGATATGAAAGACATGATTAAATGGAGTCAATTTAGCTTCATTATATTGGAAGAGAAATTTGTTTAAATTATTATTTTTAGCCCCTGAAGATGAGTAATGCAATTGTATAAGACACCTATTATTTAGTCATTATTCTAATTATTAAAAACATTTTAGTAACTTCTATATAATAAATAATCAATTATTGGTTCACAAAATCACAAAATTTAAGATTTAAAAACAAAAAACTGATCATTTTTAATATAAATAAAAAAATATAGCTAATATTAGTCCAAGTACACATATGATGCCTTTGACTTTTAATATTCATTTAGCAAAAAATAACAAAAAAGGATGCTAACACATTTGAAAGTTTAATTATTCTAAGTTAAATAATTTTTATAACAACTAAAGACTACTGTAACTTGCATAATACATATATATTCAAGTATTAATGTCATTTATTCTTACTTTTTATATCTGTACAAGAAATTTTAAGTGTGTACATTTATATGGATATGTACAAGTGAATTCCATAAAATGTTCAAAATTTATGAAAATAACTATGGGTTAGTATTAAGTGTTATAGCATGAGTATTGTTTTGTTGTCATTAATTAACCAGCATTCATAAGGAGATTCGCAATAGCAGCAAGTTAATACACAATCTATAAAAATTACAACTAAAACTTTTTCAGGGAAAACACTGAATTTATATATTTAAAGAAAATAACTTGTAATTTCAAATACCAATTTTAAAACTCTATATTTAAATTTCAAATATCATTTTTGTGAGTAGATTCTAATCCTATTGATTAAAAAAATTAACTCATTCAATACCTGTATATTATCTGGTACAGATTTTTCATTGTTGTTTACTTCTGCGTCACTACCATCATCATCAGATTCTACTTCCATTTCGACTTCTTCCTGATAAAATTAAAGCAAAGAAATACACTTTAGAATAAAAACAAAAAAATTATTACCTATTACATGTTTTATCAGAAAAAAATTTTAATGAATGCAAAAAAATTTGAGTAGTTCTTTAATTATAATGCAAACATAAAAACTACAACCACACAATTATAATGCAAATAAAAGCAAATTATATTAGCATTTTTGCATTAAATTTTAAAGTAAACTATATGTATATTCTTTCATAAAAATTTCCATGTACATGCAAGTTAAGGAAATAAGATGCCTAAATTTTTAAAATATGAAAATTTTAGAAAGTTGCATTTAACACCTGCATTAGAGAGATAGTAAACAGTATTTATTTTCAGCAGAAAATATCTGTACAATTTAAAAATAAATTGATTAATTACCCCTTCTTCCTCGAATCTTTGTTGCGCAAGTACTCTTGTACCAACTTCTTCTGGAGTTGTAGGTGGTGGAAAAAGTCCTGCAATAAACAATTTAATATTTTAGAATTTTTTAAAATATTATTCTATAAACGTATTATATTTCTATTTACCTTGTTCATTTGGTTGATAATCAACAGTTTCCACAACAACAAAATCATGCCAGTCAATTTGAGCATACTGAACTGAAAAATATATGAATTTAAAATTTATAAAAATTCATCATTTATTTCTTTTATATTTCAATTAATATATTTAAATTGGTATTTATGAAACAATATTTTAATTGATTAATTGATATCAGCTTTGCAATAATAATTATAAATATATGCCAATATGCAACCATCATCTTTCCAATAAATAAGCCCTTTTTCCCTATATAGTTGACAACTGTAATGTAAAATTATTACCTCTTTCCCTTTCAGCCTCCTCCTCTTCCCGTCTTTTAATAGCTTCTTGATGTTTAGTCCACTCTACTCTGTATTTTACTTGATCCAATACCTGGTAGAAATAAATATTGAAATAACAAATTGATATTCTAAAATAATTTTGTAAAATTTTCTTACCAATTTTGGTGTGTCAGCTTCCTGTTTCAGTTTGTTTATTAAATCTTTAGGCGGTATCAGAATCTGAAATTAAATTTTCAATTTTAAACTTTAATATTTGCTTTTAAATCTAATTATTATAATTAATAAAATATTTTAATTATTTTCTCTAATATTCTCTAATTATTAAAATAATCTATTTAATTAATATAATTTATGAAATAGCCATGTTATTAACTATTTTATTTAATGAATACAAATTTCTCCTTCCAATATGACATGTTTTTACATACTTTAAAAATATATAAAATAAATTATATATAGATTAATAGAACAATAATCAACATTAAAATGATTAATATTCATTGTTTATCTTCTATCTTCCATTAATCTTGTTTTCCTTTAATAGAGATCACTTTGTTTATTTAATACTCAAAAATATTATTTTAGTTAATTCTAGTAAAGTTACTCCTTCTCACATATTAAAATTCTCACTTTTATTTCATTCCAACATCATATTTTAAATTATTATTGCCATGCAACTTTTTATAATCAACCATTTGTCATGGCAAAATTATAAATTCTTAAATACATTACATCAGAGTAGACAAAGTCTAGACTTAAAATTTTTCATGAATAAAAGAGCAAATAAACATAGATATGATCTGAAACTGAATTGATATTAAATAGCAATTTTTAACACAAAATGACAAACATAAACATTAATCAGTCCAATTAAAAATATTTAAATTTCTGTAATTTCTATTACTTAAAGTAAAATATTTATCAATGATATTTTTTATGATAATTATAAGTTTAATTAAAATAATCAAATATGCTTATTTAAAGATATTAAAACATGAAAGAAATTACCTTGGATGACTAAGTTAATAAAACAACAAATAACTGACTGCTTTCTTTTGGATTTAATCAATGAATATCATAGACCAACAAACTATAGTTCTAAAATGAAAAATAATTATTTGTTGCCAGAGGTAATAACAGTAGCCCATAAAATTCCGAAACAGTTTACACAAAGAAGTGAAAGAGTTAAGCAATTATAAAGTTTTTAAAAGCTTAAAGAAGTCTTTTGTTTCTTTTTTTTGTATTTTTTAGTTTTATTTTGTTTTCTTTGTACTGTTTTCTTATTAAACAATTTAAAAAAGACAAACAGGCCAAAGTGTATTTAAATAAAAAAAAAGTATCAAAGCATCTTAAAAAATGACAATCATTTATCATAGCAAGCATCAGAATATAATCATTTATGTCTTAAATCTAACAAAATAATATGACATATTCATTCACAGATGTTGGAAATTAAATTTTGACACTTCATAATGTAAAATATTTTACTTTTTTGAGATTTTCTAATAATGTATCTAACATCCCCTTTCAACTGGACCATTTTATTGTTCTATAAAAAGTAGACTTCTATTCAAACATTTTTGTCAAGATATGAAAGACATGATTAAATGGAGTCAATTTAGCTTCATTATATTGGAAGAGAAATTTGTTTAAATTATTATTTTTAGCCCCTGAAGATGAGTCTAGTTGGCTTGAAAGTATTTTGGCAGTAAAAAGATATTGATTTTAAGTTTAGTTTCCAAAAAGTTAATTAGTTTAACTTTTATTATTTCTATTGCTGTTTATCTTTTAATACACACTAAATTATCTAATTTTCAAAATTCTCCAAATATATTTATCTAAATATCTACAGAAAATTCATTTATTAAATACTCTAGTAAATAGTAAAAGTTTTTATTTTTGCTCTTCATGAATGATATTGAATACAAGATTACACATGTAAATACAATATTTCTATCTAATATTCAAAAATTTTACCTTTGTATATTGTTCAAGCAAGCTTTTGAAGTAATTGAAAAGACTGTGCTGGGGTCTTAGAAAATCAAATTGATAATTTCTCTGTTCACGATTCATAAGATTCATCAAAAACTGACGTCCGTTACGAGCAACAAACTGTGCTGTAAATTTCACAACATCCCTAAATAAAAAAAATATTAAATCAAAATTTTATAATAAATTATAATAATAAAATATAAAATTAAAATCAAAGTGTAAGAAACTGCATATTTCTCAATAAATATTTTCAATTCATTTCTTACAATCCAGCAATAATTAGAGTTTTTTAGAATATGAGTAAATCTATACAAGTTCTAAAATTGTTTAAACATGTGTACAGATACCTTATTTTAGCTCAAATACATTTATATATCCTATATATTTATAGTAAGACAAAACAAATGCATCTAAAACATCATTCTTCATTTATTTCTGCATCACAAATTCCAATCTTTTTATATAATATTTTAATAATATTTTTTTTTCTGTTATACTGTCATATTTTTTGATTGACAATTTTTAATAATCATTTCTCCAAAATAATTACAAGTTATTTGAAATTTTGTTTTTATAGATTACACTAAAATTTACAATATAAAAAGATTAAATTTTTAAAGATCTCTTAGGCAAATGCAAGCAAATGAAAATATCAATTTTATGAAAAATGTAGAGAAAAATCTAGATGTTACGGATACTTCAGATTAAGGTCAACAGGAAAGCTGAGAAAATATTTTCCCAAAAAGAAAACATTCTTGTTTATTAGTGCTCAGCAGTGAAGAAAAAATTAATATTAATGCACAATACTTTTTATTGTGATTGTTTTTTAATTATTGATTGCTTCAACATATCTCTTAATTTTGAAAAAAAAAAATAATATACTTTTGCTAAATTTTGGAATCTAGCCCTATGTTTTGTACTAGTCCTTTGTTTCATATAGCATAAATTTGCATAACATGGAACTTTTTGGAACCTAACTACCATATTAAACAAGGGATATATGTATATCAATTATTTATTTAGATATTTGTAACTGTTTACTGTAATAAAATAAACTTTTATTATTAAATTATAATTTCCTGATCAATAGTTTCAAAATAATTAAACAAATGAATTATATCATCTTATCTGTTCTGAAAATATTATGGAAATCTCTTGACAATATTTAATGTATATGATTACAATGCTTACTTTAATTAAAAGAAATCATTTTTTTGTTTTGTATTGTAAAAATATGATTGTGTGTAACATCAAAAGTTTAATCTTTTGTATTTGTTAATTTGTTTACTTAAACAAAGTTTGTTTTCTGCTTGCAAAAATGTTTTTTATTTCAGCGTGATAAAATAACATTTTCACTTTGCCTAGAATTACATTATCTTTTACCATATACATCTCTAAAAATAGTGAATAATACTACAGTGAATGTAGTAAATAATAACATTTTAAATCTCTTTAGAATTCTGCAATATAGTGTTTAAAATATCTGCTAAAATTTTAGCATCTACAAACTGATTGAATTTTGTAACTTGTAATTAAAAAAATAAACTAATAAAAATTCATATTTACGCAGATTACTTACAGATCAAGAGCTGATATTGATGGTGGATCATTAATAAACTCAAATTCTGGAGGTGGTTCTTTGGGAATAACGGGCAATTCTGTAATTTTAGCGATCTCAGGAGGTTTTGGAACAGATGCAGTAGGCTATTGTAAAAATAAATTTTAGACTTTAATCATGAAATAATATTAATACATAAAAATTCATTAAAAATATTGTTACTTTGGTAGTAGGCTGAGGAGCAACAGCAGGTTCTGCAACTGAAAAAATTCAATATTTTATAATACAAATAATCATTAATAAGTATTCTATTGCTTCTTGTTCTCTTTATTTCAGTCTTTGGAAGTAATTACTTCATTATCATTAATTCATTGACCACTTACCCGCTCTGCCTTCTTTGAACTCTTTAACTTTATGCTGGTAATATGCATGGTAAGGGTCACCACTGTTTAGAAAATTAAATTTTTTGTTGTTAATTTCATTTTGACGAATACGTGCTTCAAATTCCGGACCTAAGAAAACAGAATAAATTTTAAATTATTATTTAAGACTGCGTAAAAAACAATTTTTTGAACTTTAATTTATATAATTCTTACCATTTCTTGCAACAAAACTTGCAGTTTTATCAACAATATCTGAGTGTAGATGAAGGATAATATTCAATAATTTTATGTTAATAAGTCTTTCAGCATCTTTTATTCTATAGTTCTTAGAACAATTTTTTTACTGAACTGAAAATTTTGATTATTAAGTTTATTTTAAGAAAGATTAATTCAGGTCAAAGGTAAAAGTCAAATTATAAATTATTTTCAATGCAATACATAAAATAGAAACCATAACAATTAACCTTGAATTACTTCCGATAAGTATTTAATAAAACTAACATTTTCAATCTGCATAGGTGACGATCTTTAGATTGACAAGTTCCATAGCTAGATGTGATATCAATAACATCTATGAATAAGATATATTTCAAATTTTTTAAAATTTTAATAAACAATTACATATAGTTTTCTTAGAGAAGATAAAAAAAAGTTTATTATTTTATTTGTAAAGTAAGCTTCTTGACCTTAATTAATTAATTTGCTTAAAAAACTTGGGCATATTCTTTTAATCGGGATTTATTATACTTGTAGTACGGAAGAAAGAAAAAACTTCTAGATTATTTCTGTTTTTCTTTTCATTATGCTCAAATGCATTTCAAATATTTTCTATTCCTCATCAGCAGGTAGGTAAAATTTTTGACACAAATTTACAAGATAAAATATATATAACAATTTTTATAATAAAAAATATTTATATACCAATAATCAAATAAACTTTCCTCCTTATATATTACACAAGCAGTAATATTTCCAAGTTAGCAGTAATACGTCCAGCAGTAATATCAATACTTCATGGTGTATGAAAAATTAAGAACATTTTCTTGTTCTTAATTTAGCTTTAACAAAAATGCTGTAAAAGGTGTGTTCATTAAAAGGCCCAATTAAGCAAAAGATATTTTTAAATTATTATTTTATTGTTTGATAGCATTATTCACATTTTTTCAAGTTCATCAATAAGTTTATGCTTTAAACTTTCTGCATTTATCACACTAATAAGATGTACATTCACACACACTGTTCTGACATTCTCAATTTCCAAACATAATCATCATACATTAGAAAAGTTACTCAGCATGGTTAACTTAGAAAGTTCAGCAGTTAATCAATGAATTTTCATACAAGATCAACAATAACCTAGGCATGGAACAAACAAGGATTTTGAGAATATCCATAAAGAAATAACAAAGAGTATTACAACCAGGTTATAACCTCAGTGTTCAGACTATTTCTATTTGGACAAATCACACCGCAGGAATATACAGTATTCCATTTGAAAATAAAAGATTTGGTGTCAATTTAGGATATATTGGTGCCACATCCTGTTCACTACAAACAAAGCTAAAAGAGCAGTATTTACTATACATTTTATTTGAGATACATGTTATTTTCATTCCTTCAATATAGTCCACCCATCTTAGGATTGATTACCATAGATTTGGTAAATATTTACTGCTGTCATCAAACTTAGTTTTACTGATGTCTGTCACGCCACAGTCTTGTGCAAAAATAACTTTTTCTCTTGATTTAAAGCATTCCCACAAAATGTGGTATGTGAATGCATCTCCTTCCCTTTCATAATGTTCAACATGCAATTTTGCAACTTCATAGTAGTGCCATTTTTGCTGTTCAGTCAAATGACAAGGAACCCAACAAGCTCAATTTTCCTCATCTTTGTAATTTGATCTTTAAGAAATGTAGAACTGTTGTGTGTGCCAGTCCAACTTTAGCAGCAAGTTCTCAAACTTCCCACTTTCTGTCTCCTTTTAGCAGCAATACCACCAATTCCAACTATCATTCATCCACAGGTGGTCTTCCCAACCACACGTTATCACTCATTTATTTCTCATCCTCTTCCAAACCATCATATAATATCTTGCAACAGTTTTTTGCAGTAGACCCTCATCGCCACAAACTTTGCGAAAACCTTTGTAATATTCTTTCACCATTAAACTCCGAGCCACTTCAATCTTTAGCCAAGAACGTCATTCAATATTCAAAACATTACTTAGGCCAGTCATTTCAAACGACTACCGCAGCAACATCTCTCAGTGATTTGGACATCATCAGGTATATACATCAGGCACATTGCATTTTATCACTGCCATACACATATCTCACTTGTCAATATTTCATATTTTTGTGAAATTATTGCATAATTCTCACTGTAAAATTCCAAACCAAGTATATAAATTTTATATGTTACATAAGTTACGTACAGAGTAGACAAAATCTAAAATATTGTAAAAACTTAATTTTAAAATTCAAAAAAATACTAATCTAAAATAATTTATCTATTTAATTTACTTTTATATCAACTTTGTACATAAAATATATTTGAATTATGCAATTCAAATATGTTCTAAAGAATTCATTTTATTTTGATCTTTGTATATTTCGTCGCTCAAAACTAACTAAAACTACATATATTTAATTAACTCAACGTTGACGCCAATTATTAAATCTACATATATTATAAACACAAAATATTTTCAGAAATAAAACGATGCAAAATCAGTGCTAATATTAACAAATAGACAGAACCAATAATTTATTACCAATACTAATCATCACCTTTTATCAAAAAGCTTATCATATTATTTTATGGATTCAAGTGTACACTTCGCACACTTTACTAATATGAAATCTCAATTAACCATTTTCCAATTAATAAAAGTTTTCATTTAGTATAAGCATACACTTATACAAAAAGTAAATTGTATAAAATGTTCAAGTTTGATGCAAGTACTGGACAAGATTTAACTTAATGTTATTATTATTGATATCAATTTTCTAATTCTATACATTTTGTTTATTGATATTAGGAAATATGAGTTAATTTATTAATACATTTTATATTATGTGTCTTTTGTTTTAAGTATTATTTGGGAACTTTTTGTAAGTGCAATTGAAGTGAGGAATAGATAAAAAGGATACTTCTCATTTCTGGAGGGGGATAAATAATTCCAATTGTCAATTTGGACGGTGTCTCCTTTACCGTCTCTTTTTCCTCCACCGCTTCACTTTGAACCTCGACCACTGGAGCCATTTTTATATTATATTATATTATTCGCTTCGATTATAACCTAATTTCTAATAAACACGACTTATGACAAAATGCATTGACCACTAACATAAACCTTTCGTCAAACTGCCAGATGGTTTACGTTTAATTGACGTCATAGCTCAAAATTAGCCCAAATTTTTTTCAAAAGTGGAAACTTTTTGGTACATTCCTTGAAAAAAAGTTAGCGCCAAGAAGAAGGAGACGTTAAAATCGAATCAAAATCTATTAATGACTACAGTAATACGTGTTTGCAATATCGTGAAGTGTAATGAAGGAAAATTTCTTGTGGAAAATGATGCAATTTAAAAAAGTCTTTAGTACCTTTCATGAGTATTTGGTGATATTTTGATATTTTTATTTTTCTTTCCGCCCTGTGGGCACTAAGAGGACCTCTTTTAGCAAACCTATTATGGGTTCGGCCAGATCCACAATTGGGCGGCCGAGCGGTGAGAGATATATCCGGACGGACCCCCCCGAAAAATTCATGGAGATTTTCGAACCGTCCGAATTCTATGTCGAATCTCCCAAAACGGTAGGCTACCACCTTGACCGCTCGGCCGGCGATATTTTGATTAAGGAAGACAGAAAGAGTTGATTTTCCTGAAATTTTATGCAAATAAAAACACAAGTGGAGAGTTGTACTCTGCTGATTACTGATAATTTGTTAACGTTTTTAATTTTTCTGTTCTTGCTGATGTATCTATATCTCCCGTACTGCTAATAGGGATAACGGTCTGTAATACATGGCTCTTTGACTGGCTCTCAAGCAGTGGACAGTGTGTCGCTCAACAGTAAATCGGGATTAAAGCTGTCACCAGTGGTTTGCCACAAAATAACGTAGTTGGGATTGATTTGTTACTAAATCTAATGTGCTGTCAGTTAATACTCTTCATGCTTTCTTTTTTTTTCTTTCATGTATGTGTTCTCATGTATTCACTGTCCCATATTGCCACACAATTAGACCAGAATTGCCCAGATCGATGGAAATTTTGAGAAACGGTCATCCTGCATTCTTCAGCCTAATGATATGACTTTCTCAAACTCCGTCAGCTGTGCGTAATGTCTTTGACTGTATCGACTAGGTATGCCTGGCATTCTACCTCTAAACGACAGGTACACTAAAAATCAAGTACACGGTGAGTCTTCGCGAGCTTTTTTATAAAGTACTGAATATCGATTTCGAGGCACTCGGGTGGCATTGTTTGGATAATTACCATGCCTCAATTAGAGAACATATTTCTTATAAGTGAATAAAGTTAATAGAGAGGTTGCGGCCGATGTTTTCAACGCGAAAACGCTTACGTCATACGTTTAGCGCCGTCTTCCTGTAAGCCTAGAAGTTTGACAATGGCGTTTGGAACGTCAGTGGAATCATGCTTGACGTTCCAGACGCCATTGTCAAACTTCTATGCTTACAGGAAGACGGCGCTAAACGTCCGACGTACACGTTTTCGCGTTGAAAACGTTGGCAGCCACCTCGCTAATATTAAAGTAACTCATATATCAATTTTTTTTCAAAAATAAACAAATTTTTGAGCGACTTCTCATCATGCTCGCAAGCTTTCTCGATTAGTTTTGCATAGTAGACTGAGAAGTCGGAATCCTCTCGAATTCTCATAATGTAATGTTTAAGCCGCCGACAATATGGGTTTGAGCACGACACGATGCAGCTGCTTAAAGTTTTTCAATTCAATTCTTTTATTAAACACCCTGTAGGTGCATTCTCAGTACCGTTTAATACATAGCTGAGAGATATATGCACATTATTTATCAAAATATATTTCGCAGATGAAGAAACCGCTTAACATATTGTAAGTAAACAAAAGACGGCGGAGTAGTACATTATTAGTATAAAGTTACATATCGATANTCGGTTAGAAAAGAGGATATTTTTACATCGACCAGAACGTAAAACCTTAGCTTAGAAAAAAAAACAACAGCGAATTAATTAATTTTACAGTAATTAGAATACTTTTTGATTGAAAAAAAATGATTTTTCAAATATAGAAATTAAGTATTACATCTTTAACGAGACGAGAATTATATTTAAAAAAAAAAAAAGGAGTCGGAAGCGAGTGGTAATCTTAGAAAGAGCTGTACACTTTAATCGACGTCATTTGGAATTTCCGAAGATGTCATCCACGTAAAGAAGGATTACGAGGTAGCAAGTAATAAGTAAAAGTTGTAAAAACCGAGGTAATATCTAGTTAATATCTTTAATTACGTCTCCGTTGTTGGACCTTAGTTACAGGTTTTGTAGCGGGGGCATAAGAAACAAGGCGTAAAATAACTTTTGACACCGGCGTTGACAATGTCGCGCCGTTTGTTAAGGCTACGATGCCAACTATCTGGTTAATTAATGTAATGAATTCCGAAGTGTACACCGTACAGCTTACGATAAAAACCTTTGTGAAGTGTACATCGAGGGATTTGTGTGACGTCATTAGTAATCTGTGTTCTGGGAAAAATATTCTCTTCGGTTACTTACGCGCCTTTAAAGAAGGCCACAACGTACTCCCTCGGGTTCTCTATTGTTTTATAATAACCTGATTTAGGGTATTAATGAGCAATCGACCGTTTGTTTAAGAAGTGTTGGCACCCGTTTGTGCTCTTGTTAATTCGAGTACGTTATTTGCAATCTGTTTCCTCTTCGTGATTGTGCAGTCTATTTTGAAATTTTTTTTCTTTTTTAGAAAAATGCGCGTTCATTTTTCTGACTGAATCTAAAATGTATGGAAATTTATGAATATTCTGTTTCTAATAAAACGAATTTTAATCGAAATTCGTGTTCTTTTTTTTTTGTGTGCGTTATTGTATTGAAGCGCGAATCAGATTTCAATATGGAACTTTTGTAGAGAGAATAATAATTTTTTTGATTTTTATAAATTAATATGTTTTTTTATATATAAATTTAAAAGTTTTATAGGTATATTTAATGCTGAAACATACAAATATGTAAAAATATTACTTAAATTGGGATATATCTGCTTTTCAAAGGAAGGGAGAGACTCTACAACACATCGAATATTGTTGGTGTGAAACGTGAACATGTACATTTGCACGTGTTCCTTTCTACTTCACTTCACTTGTGAAGGAATCAATTTGAATATTCTTTCAACAACAAAGGATGCAAGCGAAAATGTACCTTCACTTGTGATATCAAAGATCTTCGTGCTGAAAACAGAACGGATACGATTTCATAAGTAAAACCACCTTAAAATGTAGTTTTATAGTAGTTTTTATTATCCTTTGAAAAAATACATGGAAATAAATAGTTGCATAAATATGTCTCAACAAAATGCCGTTAAGCATAGAGATGTCTGTATATCTGCCACGAGATTAAGGATTGGATGGGCCTTTAAATTGGCACGTAATCGAGAGGATGCTCGGCGGAGGAGGGTGAGTATTTATTTTAAACAACTGGTTTTTCTCCTCGTCATCGCCTGCGGGCCAACCTCTCGGCATAACAACGTGTTGAATTTTTTTTTTTTTTTTTTTTTNGCTTACGATAAAAACCTTTGTGAAGTGTACATCGAGGGATTTGTGTGACGTCATTAGTAATCTGTGTTCTGGGAAAAATATTCTCTTCGGTTACTTACGCGCCTTTAAAGAAGGCCACAACGTACTCCCTCGGGTTCTCTATTGTTTTATAATAACCTGATTTAGGGTATTAATGAGCAATCGACCGTTTGTTTAAGAAGTGTTGGCACCCGTTTGTGCTCTTGTTAATTCGAGTACGTTATTTGCAATCTGTTTCCTCTTCGTGATTGTGCAGTCTATTTTGAAATTTTTTTTCTTTTTTAGAAAAATGCGCGTTCATTTTTCTGACTGAATCTAAAATGTATGGAAATTTATGAATATTCTGTTTCTAATAAAACGAATTTTAATCGAAATTCGTGTTCTTTTTTTTTGTGTGCGTTATTGTATTGAAGCGCGAATCAGATTTCAATATGGAACTTTTGTAGAGAGAATAATAATTTTTTTGATTTTTATAAATTAATATGTTTTTTTATATATAAATTTAAAAGTTTTATAGGTATATTTAATGCTGAAACATACAAATATGTAAAAATATTACTTAAATTGGGATATATCTGCTTTTCAAAGGAAGGGAGAGACTCTACAACACATCGAATATTGTTGGTGTGAAACGTGAACATGTACATTTGCACGTGTTCCTTTCTACTTCACTTCACTTGTGAAGGAATCAATTTGAATATTCTTTCAACAACAAAGGATGCAAGCGAAAATGTACCTTCACTTGTGATATCAAAGATCTTCGTGCTGAAAACAGAACGGATACGATTTCATAAGTAAAACCACCTTAAAATGTAGTTTTATAGTAGTTTTTATTATCCTTTGAAAAAATACATGGAAATAAATAGTTGCATAAATATGTCTCAACAAAATGCCGTTAAGCATAGAGATGTCTGTATATCTGCCACGAGATTAAGGATTGGATGGGCCTTTAAATTGGCACGTAATCGAGAGGATGCTCGGCGGAGGAGGGTGAGTATTTATTTTAAACAACTGGTTTTTCTCCTCGTCATCGCCTGCGGGCCAACCTCTCGGCATAACAACGTGTTGAATTTTTTTTTTTTTTTTTTTTTGCTATTCTGTGAATTCTACGATCTGTGCATTTGGTGGTTTTTCTCTGTCTGCAAAACTCACCAAAAAAGCTGTATTTTCTTTTTTTTTTTTTTTTTTTGGCACTGTAAGGTGTGGTACTAACACTTCTAAGTGATCGGTCAGACCATGAGGGAGAACATCACATTGAGTTTGTATCATATAGAGTAATAGAGACATTATTAAAAATCATTCTGTGACAATAAAAAATAGACACAAACACTTAAACTGGTCTTTTTTGACTAAATACAAATATTATCGTACATCGTAATTATTATTATTTATTTTTTATTGCACGTATTTGATATTTGGTATAAAATGAAGGCTAGTATTTTAAAAACTAGTCAACAATTTTTTTTATCTTCTTCNTAATAAAATAAACTTTTATTAAATTATAATTTCCTGATCAATAGTTTCAAAATAATTAAACAAATGAATTATATCATCTTATCTGTTCTGAAAATATCATGGAAATCTCTTGACAATATTTAATGTATATGATTACAATGCTTACTTTAATTAAAAGAAATCATTTTTTTGTTTTGTATTGTAAAAATATGATTGTGTGTAACATCAAAAGTTTAATCTTTTGTATTTGTTAATTTGTTTACTTAAACAAAGTTTGTTTTCTGCTTGCAAAAATTTTTTTTATTTCAGCGTGATAAAATAACATTTTCACTTTGCCTAGAATTACATTATCTTTTACCATATACATCTCTAAAAATAGTGAATAATACTACAGTGAATGTAGTAAATAATAACATTTTAAATCTCTTTAGAATTCTGCAATATAGTGTTTAAAATATCTGCTAAAATTTTAGCATCTACAAACTGATTGAATGTTCCTGTTTCTTGAAGATATTATTAACCTAACCTACGGTAACATTACCTTTTACATTTTATACTAAGATTATATAACACTAAAATTAAGTAATCCTTAATTAGAAAATAGAACTTTATATTATGGCAACCTGTAATTAAAAAAATAAACTAATAAAAATTCATACTTATGCAGATTACTTACAGATCAAGAGCTGATATTGATGGTGGATCATTAATAAACTCAAATTCTGGAGGTGGTTCTTTGGGAATAACAGGCAATTCTGTAATTTTAGCGATCTCAGGAGGTTTTGGAACAGACGCAGTAGGCTATTGTAAAAATAAATTTTAGACTTTAATCATGAAATAATATTAATACATAAAAATTCATTAAAAATAATGTTACTTTGGTAGTAGGCTGAGGAGCAACAGCAGGTTCTGCAACTGAAAAAATTCAATATTTTATAATACAAATAATCATTACTAAGTATTCTATTACTTCTCATTCTCTTTATTTCAGTCTTTGGAAGTAATTACTTCATTATCATTAATTCATTGACCACTTACCTGCTCTGCCTTCTTTGAACTCTTTAACTTTATGCTGGTAATATGCATGGTAAGGATCACCACTGTTTAGAAAATTAAATTTTTTGTTGTTAATTTCATTTTGACGAATACGTGCTTCAAATTCCGGACCTAAGAAAACAGAATATATTTTAAATTATTATTTAAGACTGCGTAAAAAACAATTTTTTGAACTTTAATTTATATAATTCTTACCATTTCTTGCAACGAAACTTGCAGTTTTATCAACAATATCTGAGTGTAGATGAAGGATAATATTCAATAATTTTATGTTAATAAGTCTTTCAGCATCTTTTATTCTATAGTTCTTAGAACAATTTTTTTACTGAACTGAAAATTTTGATTATTAAGTTTATTTTAAGAAAGATTAATTCAGGTCAAAGGTAAAAGTCAAATTATAAATTATTTTCAATGCAATACATAAAATAGAAACCATAACAATTAACCTTGAATTACTTCCGATAAGTATTTAATAAAACTAACATTTTCAATCTGCATAGGTGACGATCTTTAGATTGACAAGTTCCATAGCTAGATGTGATATCAATAACATCTATGAATAAGATATATTTCAAATTTTTTAAAATTTTAATAAACAATTACATATAGTTTTCTTAGAGAAGATAAAAAAAAGTTTATTATTTTATTTGTAAAGTAAGCTTCTTGACCTTAATTAATTAATTTGCTTAAAAAACTTGGGCATATTCTTTTAATCGGGATTTATTATACTTGTAGTACGGAAGAAAGAAAAAACTTCTAGATTATTTCTGTTTTTCTTTTCATTATGCTCAAATGCATTTCAAATATTTTCTATTCCTCATCAGCAGGTAGGTAAAATTTTTGACACAAATTTACAAGATAAAATATATATAACAATTTTTATAATAAAAAATATTTATATACCAATAATCAAATAAACTTTCCTCCTTATATATTACACAAGCAGTAATATTTCCAAGTTAGCAGTAATACGTCCAGCAGTAATATCAATACTTCATGGTGTATGAAAAATTAAGAACATTTTCTTGTTCTTAATTTAGCTTTAACAAAAATGCTGTAAAAGGTGTGTTCATTAAAAGGCCCAATTAAGCAAAAGATATTTTTAAATTATTATTTTATTGTTTGATAGCATTATTCACATTTTTTCAAGTTCATCAATAAGTTTATGCTTTAAACTTTCTGCATTTATCACACTAATAAGATGTACATTCACACACACTGTTCTGACATTCTCAATTTCCAAACATAATCATCATACATTAGAAAAGTTACTCAGCATGGTTAACTTAGAAAGTTCAGCAGTTAATCAATGAATTTTCATACAAGATCAACAATAACCTAGGCATGGAACAAACAAGGATTTTGAGAATATCCATAAAGAAATAACAAAGAGTATTACAACCAGGTTATAACCTCAGTGTTCAGACTATTTCTATTTGGACAAATCACACCGCAGGAATATACAGTATTCCATTTGAAAATAAAAGATTTGGTGTCAATTTAGGATATATTGGTGCCACATCCTGTTCACTACAAACAAAGCTAAAAGAGCAGTATTTACTATACATTTTATTTGAGATACATGTTATTTTCATTCCTTCAATATAGTCCACCCATCTTAGGATTGATTACCATAGATTTGGTAAATATTTACTGCTGTCATCAAACTTAGTTTTACTGATGTCTGTCACGCCACAGTCTTGTGCAAAAATAACTTTTTCTCTTGATTTAAAGCATTCCCACAAAATGTGGTATGTGAATGCATCTCCTTCCCTTTCATAATGTTCAACATGCAATTTTGCAACTTCATAGTAGTGCCATTTTTGCTGTTCAGTCAAATGACAAGGAACCCAACAAGCTCAATTTTCCTCATCTTTGTAATTTGATCTTTAAGAAATGTAGAACTGTTGTGTGTGCCAGTCCAACTTTAGCAGCAAGTTCTCAAACTTCCCACTTTCTGTCTCCTTTTAGCAGCAATACCACCAATTCCAACTATCATTCATCCACAGGTGGTCTTCCCAACCACACGTTATCACTCATTTATTTCTCATCCTCTTCCAAACCATCATATAATATCTTGCAACAGTTTTTTGCAGTAGACCATCATCGCCACAAACTTTGCGAAAACCTTTGTAATATTCTTTCACCATTAAACTCCGAGCCACTTCAATCTTTAGCCAAGAACGTCATTCAATATTCAAAACATTACTTAGGCCAGTCATTTCAAACGACTACCGCAGCAACATCTCTCAGTGATTTGGACATCATCAGGTATATACATCAGGCACATTGCATTTTATCACTGCCATACACATATCTCACTTGTCAATATTTCATATTTTTGTGAAATTATTGCATAATTCTCACTGTAAAATTCCAAACCAAGTATATAAATTTTATATGTTACATAAGTTACGTACAGAGTAGACAAAATCTAAAATATTGTAAAAACTTAATTTTAAAATTCAAAAAAATACTAATCTAAAATAATTTATCTATTTAATTTACTTTTATATCAACTTTGTACATAAAATATATTTGAATTATGCAATTCAAATATGTTCTAAAGAATTCATTTTATTTTGATCTTTGTATATTTCGTCGCTCAAAACTAACTAAAACTACATATATTTAATTAACTCAACGTTGACGCCAATTATTAAATCTACATATATTATAAACACAAAATATTTTCAGAAATAAAACGATGCAAAATCAGTGCTAATATTAACAAATAGACAGAACCAATAATTTATTACCAATACTAATCATCACCTTTTATCAAAAAGCTTATCATATTATTTTATGGATTCAAGTGTACACTTCGCACACTTTACTAATATGAAATCTCAATTAACCATTTTCCAATTAATAAAAGTTTTCATTTAGTATAAGCATACACTTATACAAAAAGTAAATTGTATAAAATGTTCAAGTTTGATGCAAGTACTGGACAAGATTTAACTTAATGTTATTATTATTGATATCAATTTTCTAATTCTATACATTTTGTTTATTGATATTAGGAAATATGAGTTAATTTATTAATACATTTTATATTATGTGTCTTTTGTTTTAAGTATTATTTGGGAACTTTTTGTAAGTGCAATTGAAGTGAGGAATAGATAAAAAGGATACTTCTCATTTCTGGAGGGGGATAAATAATTCCAATTGTCAATTTGGACGGTGTCTCCTTTACCGTCTCTTTTTCCTCCACCGCTTCACTTTGAACCTCGACCACTGGAGCCATTTTTATATTATATTATATTATTCGCTTCGATTATAACCTAATTTCTAATAAACACGACTTATGACAAAATGCGTTGACCACTAACATAAACCTTTCGTCAAACTGCCAGATGGTTTACGTTTAATTGACGTCATAGCTCAAAATTAGCCCAAATTTTTTTCAAAAGTGGAAACTTTTTGGTACATTCCTTGAAAAAAAGTTAGCGCCAAGAAGAAGGAGACGTTAAAATCGAATCAAAATCTATTAATGACTACAGTAATACGTGTTTGCAATATCGTGAAGTGTAATGAAGGAAAATTTCTTGTGGAAAATGATGCAATTTAAAAAAGTCTTTAGTACCTTTCATGAGTATTTGGTGATATTTTGATATTTTTATTTTTCTTTCCGCCCTGTGGGCACTAAGAGGGCCTCTTTTAGCAAACCTATTATGGGTTCGGCCAGATCCACAATTGGGCGGCCGAGCGGTGAGAGATATATCCGGACGGACCCCCCCGAAAAATTCATGGAGATTTTCGAACCGTCCGAATTCTATGTCGAATCTCCCAAAACGGTAGGCTACCACCTTGACCGCTCGGCCGGCGATATTTTGATTAAGGAAGACAGAAAGAGTTGATTTTCCTGAAATTTTATGCAAATAAAAACACAAGTGGAGAGTTGTACTCTGCTGATTACTGATAATTTGTTAACGTTTTTAATTTTTCTGTTCTTGCTGATGTATCTATATCTCCCGTACTGCTAATAGGGATAACGGTCTGTAATACATGGCTCTTTGACTGGCTCTCAAGCAGTGGACAGTGTGTCGCTCAACAGTAAATCGGGATTAAAGCTGTCACCAGTGGTTTGCCACAAAATAACGTAGTTGGGATTGATTTGTTACTAAATCTAATGTGCTGTCAGTTAATACTCTTCATGCTTTCTTTTTTTTTCTTTCATGTATGTGTTCTCATGTATTCACTGTCCCATATTGCCACACAATTAGACCAGAATTGCCCAGATCGATGGAAATTTTGAGAAACGGTCATCCTGCATTCTTCAGCCTAATGATATGACTTTCTCAAACTCCGTCAGCTGTGCGTAATGTCTTTGACTGTATCGACTAGGTATGCCTGGCATTCTACCTCTAAACGACAGGTACACTAAAAATCAAGTACACGGTGAGTCTTCGCGAGCTTTTTTATAAAGTACTGAATATCGATTTCGAGGCACTCGGGTGGCATTGTTTGGATAATTACCATGCCTCAATTAGAGAACATATTTCTTATAAGTGAATAAAGTTAATAGAGAGGTTGCGGCCGATGTTTTCAACGCGAAAACGCTTACGTCATACGTTTAGCGCCGTCTTCCTGTAAGCCTAGAAGTTTGACAATGGCGTTTGGAACGTCAGTGGAATCATGCTTGACGTTCCAGACGCCATTGTCAAACTTCTATGCTTACAGGAAGACGGCGCTAAACGTCCGACGTACACGTTTTCGCGTTGAAAACGTTGGCAGCCACCTCGCTAATATTAAAGTAACTCATATATCAATTTTTTTTTTCAAAAATAAACAAATTTTTGAGCGACTTCTCATTAACAAAAACACATGCTCGCAAGCTTTCTCGATTAGTTTTGCATAGTAGACTGAGAAGTCGGAATCCTCTCGAATTCTCATAATGTAATGTTTAAGCCGCCGACAATATGGGTTTGAGCACGACACGATGCAGCTGCTTAAAGTTTATGTAAATTCAGCTTACAAGAGTCTTTTTTTCAGGCTGATCGTGGATTCGGTCAGGACGACAATAAGGCGACCCAATGGTGAGGGCCGACATATCCGAAACAGATCACTCCCGAAAAATTGCTGGGATTTTTCAACTTACCCGGATTCGATCCCGGGTTTCTGAGAGCGATAGGATCTGTCTCGGATATAAAGAGGCCCTTTTACTGCCCTATGGGCACTAAAAGGGCCTCTTTTAGTAAGTCCATTATTAGTTTGGCCAAGCTCATAACGACACTGATATATGGCTTTCCGTTTGTATCCGTAAAACTCAAGTCTTTTTCTCATAATAATTTGTATATTGAATTGGCAGAGAAAAAGAAAATGATATGCGATTATTTTCATGCCATGATATTTTACGACTTAATCACCAGGAATGCCTTAACTATTACAAGACGCTTTCCCAAATGTTTTTTTTTTTTTTTCACAAAAACGGTCTACGAGTGGTTCGTTGAATTTTATCGCGGCAACGTTCCTGAAAACAGGCGCGATTATCTTGAAGAAAGACTTCTTGGCGGCGATTATCATTGAAGAGAGCATTGTTTATATGGAGTCATTAGTGAGAAACAATTAGTGAGGTATTTTTTCATTCTTTTATTGTTATTATTATTTTGAATTTTTGCGCCCCTAGGTCCGGCCTAGTGAGCCTAATAGGAAATCCTAATGGTTATACACCGGTCTGGGCCGGCATTAACACATGGGCAAACTGGACATTTGCCCAGAACGGAAAATTTTCAATAATGATGGAACAGTGAAACCATCGTAGTAATGTAAGTGAAATTAAAATTTCTTTCCACTTCTAACAGGTATGGCATTTTAAAACAAATTTTTGTCGTTTTATTTAGGGGATAAGGGGTGTCAAATGCACGTTTTGTCCAGGCGGCATAAACTCTAGCGCCGACCCTGACACCGGTATATCTTTCAGCGGGATTTTTATCTGTAATCTGTATCTATAAATGTTAAATTGTTGCTATTATCCTTTCATATTAAAAGTTCTACTGAAATGCTTTCAATAGAGCATATTTAACACAGTGTTTCTACTAAAGTATAACTATTTAAATGATTGACGTGTGATTATTGATCAAAATATTTTCGCATTATTTTCAAATAGGAAATTTTTTTGAGAATCTTTAGGACATTATTCTACTAATACTTCCTACCCCCTGTCACAAGAGGTTATTCGGCAAATATTTCCAATTGTTTAAAAAACTTGGGAAAATGCAATGTATCTATTGACAAGTATATCTTTTGGAAACACATGGTTTGATGGTTAATATACGAGTTGATCCGAAAAGTAATACAGTAATTATTAATTGCCACTGATCAGTAATCACATCATTTAATAAATGGTGAAGAAAAGCCCTTCACTTACATTGATGACAACTTTATCTTCTTTGACCATGTGATAGCAAGTAATTGTCTAACCATGTAACATTTCTGAAAAAGCTTGACTTTGATTATTATTTAATGACAATTTACTTTTTAATATGTAATTATTTTAATTCGACTATTAATTAATAGAAGATTTTTTTCAATCGTGTGATATTGGTTTTACAATATGAAGAGAAGCGTCTACCAGTATACCAGTACTGAGGTCTCATGAACTATACGAATGCTAAAAAAACTAATTTACAATGAATTTCTCAATCCAACAACTCTTCAAGAAATGCTAATGTGATAAGAAGCAGGAAGTTCCACAAAGTTATGAATTAGTATAATTCTTATTTTATTCTTGGACATCTCTTGGTAACTCTGAAATCATCATTTATGAAATGCAGAGTTAATGTTACACGATGTTTACACTACACGATGATTTTTACACTTATTCATCAAACAACGTGTAAAATTAAGAAATAAATATATTTACTCGAACGTTTTGGAAATTAATTTAAAATATATCAACATCTTATGTGAAATTTATAAATTTATATATCAATGAAACACTATCTTACTTGTATAGTTAGTTTTGTTTGATATTTTCACAAAACTCACGCTTGCCTACATACAATACGGTACATAATATTGCCAGTTAGGTAGATTTCGGAAGGGGCTATATCTCGAACGATCACTCTTAGACTCATAGTACCATTTAGATTTTGTTCTTGCAAATATGGTCTAGCACAATGACAAAGGTGCCAGATCATCGAGACGAAGAGCTGGGATTTTTCTCCGGGTCTGAAGAGAACTTAGGCACCCGTAGTGCCCTATAAATTAATGTTTTTTTTCTATTGGTAAAAAAAATTAAAATGTTTAAGACTGTTATTCATTAAAAAAGAAACATTTCCTATGTGTTTCATTTGTTTAAAAACAGGTAAAACGGCTTCGTTCCACACCATGCTTTCAACAGAGGTAAAATTGTGCTTTTATGTATTCTAAATGATGTATATATTACCTGAGCCATTTAATATTTTTTAAAGTAATTTTGTATAAGATAAATCACCTCAAAAGAACTTGCTTTAAAAAACCCATCTTCTGGTTATGAAGCTAAGATAATTATTTCTAAAATATTTTAAATTATTTTACTGCGTTAATTTCGAAAAATTTCTTATAATTTATTACAATTTTTATTTTAAGGAAAATCATTCAGCTCATTGATTTTAAGTCTAAAATAAAATTCTTATTTTTAACAGAAACTGTAGAAATTCTCAACAGATGGCGCTACAATAAAAAAACAGAAAAATTACTCAAAAATTCAAATTCGAAAGTAAGAACGAAATTTTTAAAATAAAAAAAAAAAATTAAAATAATAATATTTTTTTGCATTTTATTTATCGATAATTAAGTATTTTAAATAGAAATCAATACAAACGTATCGATATTAAGCATCAGAAGAGCATCGGGAGCACGAGGATGATCAATCGGACATCGGAAAAATTAAAATAATTTTAAAAAAAAAAACCTTTAATCAATGTTTACATGATTTAATTCTCATTCACTATTTATCGGTTAGAAAAGAGGATATTTTTACATCGACCAGAACGTAAAACCTTAGCTTAGAAAAAAAAACAACAGCGAATTAATTAATTTTACAGTAATTAGAATACTTTTTGATTGAAAAAAAATGATTTTTCAAATATAGAAATTAAGTATTACATCTTTAACGAGACGAGAATTATATTTAAAAAAAAAAAAAGGAGTCGGAAGCGAGTGGTAATCTTAGAAAGAGCTGTACACTTTAATCGACGTCATTTGGAATTTCCGAAGATGTCATCCACGTAAAGAAGGATTACGAGGTAGCAAGTAATAAGTAAAAGTTGTAAAAACCGAGGTAATATCTAGTTAATATCTTTAATTACGTCTCCGTTGTTGGACCTTAGTTACAGGTTTTGTAGCGGGGGCATAAGAAACAAGGCGTAAAATAACTTTTGACACCGGCGTTGACAATGTCGCGCCGTTTGTTAAGGCTACGATGCCAACTATCTGGTTAATTAATGTAATGAATTCCGAAGTGTACACCGTACAGCTTACGATAAAAACCTTTGTGAAGTGTACATCGAGGGATTTGTGTGACGTCATTAGTAATCTGTGTTCTGGGAAAAATATTCTCTTCGGTTACTTACGCGCCTTTAAAGAAGGCCACAACGTACTCCCTCGGGTTCTCTATTGTTTTATAATAACCTGATTTAGGGTATTAATGAGCAATCGACCGTTTGTTTAAGAAGTGTTGGCACCCGTTTGTGCTCTTGTTAATTCGAGTACGTTATTTGCAATCTGTTTCCTCTTCGTGATTGTGCAGTCCATTTTGAAATTTTTTTTCTTTTTTAGAAAAATGCGCGTTAATTTTTCTGACTGAATCTAAAATGTATGGAAATTTATGAATATTCTGTTTCTAATAAAACGAATTTTAATCGAAATTCGTGTTCTTTTTTTTTTGTGNTGATTATTCCAAATCATTATCCCTAATTATCCAGTTCTGCTGCTTCGTCTAGCATCTAAAAAAAAATGCCTCTAAACCATTTTCAAATTAAACCTTGAAGAGATTTTTCTGTGTTGTTAACATGCTATTTTTTTTTCCTACTTCTTTTTCTCGCACGAACTGATTCGATTTATCTATTTTCTCTTCTTAAAATAGCCAGGTATAATTTATAAAAATATAATACTATATAGTATCTAGATAAGATTAATATATCTTTATAACTTGGTTGTTTTTGATGTATAACCTATTGAAAATTTTCTACTAAAATAATAGTTTTTTTATAATCTTTAATTTCAAAATATATATAAAAAAAATGGGGGAAGTTTGAAGTGAAATTTCGAAAAATGATTGATTATCAATAAAACTGAAAACAAAATATTTACTTTAATTTCCTGTTTTCAAGCAAATTCTTTGATAAACTTATACGAAGTTGAAAATTTTCATCAAGTTATTTCAAATATGTGAGAAACTTTTTACTTATAAAATGAAGAAAGTTGAAAGACATTTTCGTTAGCTCGGGGTTTTTTTCATACTTTTCATAAAAAGACACCGACTTAGCGAAGGTCATCTATTGCTTTATTGAAGGTCATCCATCACCTTGTTGAAAGGAGCGTCGCCGCATCTTCTGTTGCTATAGCAACAGGAACCAGAAGCGTACAACGTTTCCTTTCAACCGCATCAGCAGCAACAGTTGAAAACGGATCAGAAAAAAAAATGAAGAAAAAAATCAACAATTCTTATTTTGAAAAATCCTCAATTGTTAGGCCGATATACTTTATTGAATCTCATTTGTGATTCAATGATTGAATCACAGTCATCATTTCTAACCACCGTTTCTTATTCCATCATATTTCTTTTCAACCGATAAATTTAATAATAATTTTTTTCCCTTAAACCTCTTACGTCTTTCGTTACTTTTATCATACTTATAGGTAGATAGATATAGATCGATTTACTAAATTTTGATTTATTTTGTGACGTGTATCGTTATTAACTTGATATCTCCAAGAACGAAGATGTTATTAATCGATTTTCCAATAAGGAAATAATGGAAGGTGAAGCATCGTCTTATATATCGAATTTTATTTCGTGTAAACATATGTACAAGTTCATAAAGTTTCTAAACAAAGTTCAATAATATTTTACATAAAATATGATAAATCGAGGGTGTATTTTATCATATATTTATTTATAGTCTATTTAATTGTCATAGTATTTGAATTTCCGAATATATTGTTATGCATTAACCATTAATGTTGTCATTAAAGATCCAATACGATGTTAATAACTTTCGGAGCATATCCGAGACAGAAATAAGAAAGAAAATCAATTTATGTGTATCTAGTTATAAAATTTAATTACTTTACTCCCGAATTATCGATATTCTTCGTATCAAATTCTTCCTAGATAATAAGTTTTCTATTGAGTTTGATAGAAGTATTTTGCAACAAAATGCATATTTTTACTTGTTCCTCTAGAGATCAAGTGATTATCAGATAATAAAATTTCGAGCAAATTAGTCGATGGTTGAATAAGTTAAACAAGTTTTCCAGTTTATAATAATAATAATATTAATAATAATTATTATAATAATAAAAAACGAGATTCTTTATAAAATTATCGAAAATAATTCTACGTCCAAAAAAAAATTTTTATACAAATTTTTCTAAAAAACAAACGATCTTTGGCACCGGTTTATCTATTAGCGAAGGGGGGGTTTGAGTTGATTTGTTTTAAATCTGCGTTATTACGAGGGACGTAAAAGAATCAAGAAAGACCTCATCACATTCGTGCATATATATGGAATTTTCAACTCGAAATATAGGCAAAAGACGAGTGGTAAATTGGAAAGGTAATTATTTTAACACCCATTCCTTTAAAAAACTTGATCGTAGCATACTATCTCCTTACTTGTCTAAGAATATATATATATATATATTATTTTTAATTTTGTCATTACCTAACACTAGAATCTACTCGAGAAAATATATAATAATAATATATATATATATATTATCTATATACAGATCCACTGTATACATAGAAACTAAATGCATTTTTTTTTAGATTTTTAATGTAAAATTATCAACAATAACAATTTAATTTTCTCAAAAAATTAATTAATTAATTAGAAATTTTGTTTTTCTTTTGGAATTGTTTTGTTTTTAATTTATAATTTTAGACAATGTAAGGAGACATCCCGAGACTCGAACCTGGGAGAGAAAGAAAGACACATCACGAGATACCAAAGAAATTGGAATAATTCACACCTATCTTCGACGAGGAGAGCTTTGTCGATGGATACCCTCGGAAATTTGTTGAAACTTTTTGTTTTTTTTTTTTCACAAAGATATACGAGGATAGACGATACAAAGATATACACGCACAACACCACGCGGAGATAGAAGATAAGACTGAATAACTGGAGGAAAATTCGAAGAGGGAAAAAATGGACATACTGGAATATTGGAAAAAGGGTAAATTTTGCTTCAAATTTTATTTATTATTATTTATTTTTTTGTTTTATTATTCATTTGGCATCTATAGAAAGACATCTTCGTTTGGTATATTCCCTCGGTTGCGTTGGTAAACGAGGATTATAACTGGAGAAAAATCAACGTGAGGTTAGCGAGGAAGCTTTATATCGAAAGTTTTCGACTCCTTTCCCTCATTTCTAGTTTTGGGAATTGTTTTGATAGATCGCTAAAAACAGAAAAAAGGAAAAAAGATGGGGGAGGCCACGTGTACACAGCAACTGATTGGTTTTAAACAAAGCAAAATCTTAACTCTCATTTGTCTTTTTCCTATCCTCGACCTCTCTCTCTGGTTCGTTGTTGGAAAGCGAGGAAATCATTTCTTCTCGGGAAATTGTAAAAAGGAAATTAGTTTGCAAATTTTTAGCTAAAGAAGATTGATTTCCTTGGTTCTTGATTTATCGTTTTTGAAAGAAAATCCTTTTCTAGGGAAATCTTTCAATCAGTAAAATGTTTAAATATTCCATCTACACAAAACTGCAGATAATACAAGATTAAAAATTGGCTTTTTTCTCTTCTTCTTCTTCTTATAACAGTTTTTTTTATTATTATTATTTTTATTATTTATTTTACCTTTAAATTGGCACTTTTTCATGGAAGTAAATACGGACAAGCTATGCAAAACAGACTAGAAAATTGTATATTTTTTTTTCTTATATTTTTAAATGAGAATATAAACTATATACCGAGAATTATTTCGAGTTTCCATGAAAATTAATGACGATCGATCAACTTTTTATTCACTCAAACAAAAATCAATCGTCATTATTATATAGAAAATTTCTCTATTCTTAAAATTTTCATTTGTATTTTCAACTCCATTTATCAACAAATTAGGAAAAACCATTTTTTTGCGTTTTTTTTTTTGAGTTTTTGGCACTTCAGTTCTTTTACTTTTTATTCTCGAAGGAATCGTTTGGATAATAATACTGGCAGCAGTAAAAAATATAAACTAATCTGGCCAAAGAATGTTTTAACATTTTGCGAGTAGACTAGAAATTCTCAAAGAAAACCTTTGGCATTTTGCATGACTAAAAAATTGGCCGACTGCTTTTGAAAAAACGTCTTCAACAAGAAAAGCAATTGAACCATTTGTTTAGAAAAATCAAACACGTTTCGTTCTTCGAAAATTCTTTGGCACACGAATTATTGTTGGCACCTAAAATATATAAAAATTCGTTCAAAATTCAACAAGATTTCTGCTTCCTGACATTAACCTGCACGTTCTTGCGCTTCTTTTCTCGAAGATCCGTAAAGATAGGATGCTCTTCGGGATATAGCTCAAAGGACACAGCAAGTTCGTAGCCTTTGGCTGAAGTTTCCTCGAAAGAAATTCTTAATAAATTTTCTCGAAATAAAGTAAATAGTAAATTTGCACTTATTGGCCTCTGTGGACTGACTTCGGAGCTGCTATTTTAATGCCAATATCAGCCGGACGTAGCTAGATGACAAGATCCTTGGTGTCTCGATCGTCGATCGTTGGAGATTTTTATTATTGACAGTCTATGGGTTGAGTCTCTTGATACGGTTTGCAGTAACTGTAACGATGATTCATGTGCTGACTATAAGAACCCGAATGGGAAAATCTCTTCAGGCATTTTTTGCATTGGAAAGGTTTCTCGCCGCTATGCAATCTCTTGTGTTCTGTTAGATGATGTTTGTGTTTGAAAGCTTTGTTGCATACATCACATTTGTGTGGTCTTTGACCTAAATAAGGAGAAGATACGTTATTAATATTTAAAATATCTACTAAAGGTAAGAGCTTTCATTCGTATTTAACTCACCGGAGTGCTCGTACTTGTGCCTAGCCAAAGAGCTTTGTTTACTGAACATCTTGTCGCATTGATCACAAGCGTACATCCCTTCTTCCGAATCTAGTTTGTGCTGTTTCCACGATTTCCTTCTCTTCTCTCCTGCCACTTGATCTTCCGGTCCTGGACTGTCCTCGATGGCACTCTGACTCTCTTCTCCTTCCAGCTATGCGGATGAAAATGCATACATCATTTTCTAACCTAATAGTATAAGATCGTAACGTTTTGTAAACTCACTATTACCTTCCAGGAGCGCTTCTGCACTTTCCTACATTTGGGACTTCCCGGCTCTCCTCCGGAAGAGTTGTCCAATCCTATGATGGCACCCGGACTTTCCATCCCATCTTGACTACCACAGTCTGAAGAAGACGGAGGTCGCGTTACGTCGTAACTGCAGATGGAAAGTGGCGATACGTGATTGGTGGAGGAGGGATAATCGGGATAGCTCGCGTCCTGGATTTCGGGAGAACGGCACTTAACCATAATCTGAGACATCTGGCGATGGTTCACAAGATAATTTCCTTTCTGCATGTATTTGTACAGTACAGAATTAGTCAAACGGTAGTCACCATTCTGTAATTTTTTAGCATCGGTAACATCTTCGGTCACTTCGATCTCGTCTCCATTGATCCCGTTATTGCTATCCTTGAGAGGCGTCGAGGTTCTAGAAGATCTGTTGCTCAGATTCAGGGCTTCGTTCTCGATGTGGCGAGGCGAGTTTGGAGCCGTTTGAAACCTAGACTTCATGGAGAGATCCAGAGGTTGATCTTCGTCATATCTGGAAGTCAGGTTGACGATACCATTGTAAGGGCTTAAGAAAGTCTGAGGGGGAGGAGAAGTCGCCTGTTGAGGATCTGTTGGAAAACAGGCTTGAACTACTCGAGGATAACCAAGTTCGCGTACCAGTTTGATAATTTCAGAATTTCTGGGCTTATCTTCGCTTTCGTTGTTTTCTTCGCCTATCGGCTCTTTGTCTTCGTTAGAAGCAGCTTCCCTATTAGTGGATGAGGCGCTGTAACTATCTTCGCTTTTTCTACATTGATATCGCTCATGATTCTGCAACTCGACTAAATTTTCAAATACGGAATCACAGTTTCCACACCTTAATTTTTCCACATCCGAAACAGCGGGCGATCCGACAGAATTCTCTTGCGCATGTAAAGGTGAGGAGTTCACGTCTGGTATTAGACCATTTTTACTGCTGCCTGTCATCAGTTGCTGCCTGGAAACAGTTGCATCGACTATTTCTAGTATCTTTTTCACAGCGTTCAAATTTTTACTTTTACCTGGGCTACCAGGAGGATCGTCTCTTTCGATGTCTATCGGAGGAGGCGTAATAGTAATGGGACTTCTTTGAGTCACACAAACGCTGTTGGTCGTAACACACAAGGAAGACGGAAGTTCGTTCGATGTCGGTATCTGCTCCAGGAGTTGACCCCTGGGTTGTAATAACTGGCTGACGTCTGGGAAATTATGCAAAGGAAGCGAAGGCGGAGGAAGTGTGGAATTCAAGTGACCGGCCAGGAGAGGATGGAAGGGAAGAGAAGAATAAGGAGCCGGCAAGAACGATGGATGTCCAGCGTGTTGGGTCGGATGAAAACTTGGCAAGAAACTGGGAAACCTTTCAGTCGGAGGCACGTAACCGTGCGGCATCAAACTGACACCTTCTGTTGCAGCAGCACCATATTTCGGAATGATTGGGCGGAAGGCAATGTTTTGTTGATTAGCAGCTTGACCACGAAGTGGCTTATTATCCATTTTTTTCACCTAGAAATAGCATATAAAAATTGTTATCCGAAGACAGATATTACATATTTTTTAAACCTTAACCTAAATAAATATTCATTGATTGTTTTAATACCTTTAGATTCATCACCAGGCACTTCTTGCTGGTCATGTGGGAAGAATAAGATCCCGAATGAGAAAACCTTTTTCCACAGTTGGAACAGGCGAAAGGTTTTTCTCCGCTATGGATACGTATATGTTCCTTTAAGTGATGTTTAAATTTGAATGCTTTGCCGCATTCGGGACATTTGAATTTCCTAAGTACGGCGTTCTCTTCCTGACCGATGACGTGTCGCTGAAACAACAGACAAAAGGAAACTTCCTTGAAAATTACGCCTGAAAATCAAATTAATTCCGAAGAATTCCGAATATAATCAATTTAAAATCATCAAACATCTAATTAATAACAATTAAGACTTTAAGATTCTTTTGTTTCGACAACGAGGAGGACCAAGTATCCAAAACTACCCGATTGCTAACGATTCTGGATAATATTAAACGAATAATAAATTACCGATGATAGTTGCAAACTTTTCGTTGCGAAGACGTTTACTTTATTAAAATTAAGAATGCGGTTAAGTTGCTATAATAATATCATCAATATTTTTCTATAATTAAAAATGGAACCATAAATAATAATGCTATTTCTCGCTCGGGGACCCGGGTTCGAATCCGGAAAAGAATATCCAAGAATATTTCATTGGCGATCTTCAGGCTAAATCAGATCCTATGGATATTGAAAAAATGACATTCTCAGCGCCCACAGAACAAAAAAAAATCTAGAATTAAAAAACCAACAAAAAATAAAAATATAATCTTATTTCAACATCAGTCTGAAAATACAATAATTAGTAAAAGTAATGATCGAATAAGTTTTCGCTAAATAATAATGATATACGTTTGTTGCAATATGCTAATGATGCAATATTCTAGCTAAAAATTCTATTAATACGCAAAGTAAATTAAACCGGTTATTAATTTAATACATAAATAGTCGCAAAAAATAAATAAATAAATAAATAAACTTAAAATTAACCAGGAGAAAAAATTNAGGCGCGATTATCATTGAAGAGAGCATTGTTTATATGGAGTCATTAGTGAGAAACAATTAGTGAGGTATTTTTTCATTCTTTTATTGTTATTATTATTTTGAATTTTTGCGCCCCTAGGTCCGGCCTAGTGAGCCTAATAGGAAATCCTAATGGTTATACACCGGTCTGGGCCGGCATTAACACATGGGCAAACTGGACATTTGCCCAGAACGGAAAATTTTCAATAATGATGGAACAGTGAAACCATCGTAGTAATGTAAGTGAAATTAAAATTTCTTTCCACTTCTAACAGGTATGGCATTTTAAAACAAATTTTTGTCGTTTTATTTAGGGGATAAGGGGTGTCAAATGCACGTTTTGTCCAGGCGGCATAAACTCTAGCGCCGACCCTGACACCGGTATATCTTTCAGCGGGATTTTTATCTGTAATCTGTATCTATAAATGTTAAATTGTTGCTATTATCCTTTCATATTAAAAGTTCTACTGAAATGCTTTCAATAGAGCATATTTAACACAGTGTTTCTACTAAAGTATAACTATTTAAATGATTGACGTGTGATTATTGATCAAAATATTTTCGCATTATTTTCAAATAGGAAAATTTTTGAGAATCTTTAGGACATTATTCTACTAATACTCCCTACCCCCTGTCACAAGAGGTTATTCGGCAAATATTTCCAATTGTTTAAAAAACTTGGGAAAATGCAATGTATCTATTGACAAGTATATCTTTTGGAAACACATAGTTTGATGGTTAATATACGAGTTGATCCGAAAAGTAATACAGTAATTATTAATTGCCACTGATCAGTAATCACATCATTTAATAAATGGTGAAGAAAAGCCCTTCACTTACATTGATGACAACTTTATCTTCTTTGACCATGTGATAGCAAGTAATTGTCTAACCATGTAACATTTCTGAAAAAGCTTGACTTTGATTATTATTTAATGACAATTTACTTTTTAATATGTAATTATTTTAATTCGACTATTAATTAATAGAAGATTTTTTTCAATCGTGTGATATTGGTTTTACAATATGAAGAGAAGCGTCTACCAGTATACCAGTACTGAGGTCTCATGAACTATACGAATGCTAAAAAAACTAATTTACAATGAATTTCTCAATCCAACAACTCTTCAAGAAATGCTAATGTGATAAGAAGCAGGAAGTTCCACAAAGTTATGAATTAGTATAATTCTTATTTTATTCTTGGACATCTCTTGGTAACTCTGAAATCATCATTTATGAAATGCAGAGTTAATGTTACACGATGTTTACACTACACGATGATTTTTACACTTATTCATCAAACAACGTGTAAAATTAAGAAATAAATATATTTACTCGAACGTTTTGGAAATTAATTTAAAATATATCAACATCTTATGTGAAATTTATAAATTTATATATCAATGAAACACTATCTTACTTGTATAGTTAGTTTTGTTTGATATTTTCACAAAACTCACGCTTGCCTACATACAATACGGTACATAATATTGCCAGTTAGGTAGATTTCGGAAGGGGCTATATCTCGAACGATCACTCTTAGACTCATAGTACCATTTAGATTTTGTTCTTGCAAATATGGTCTAGCACAATGACAAAGGTGCCAGATCATCGAGACGAAGAGCTGGGATTTTTCTCCGGGTCTGAAGAGAACTTAGGCACCCGTAGTGCCCTATAAATTAATGTTTTTTTTCTATTGGTAAAAAAAATTAAAATGTTTAAGACTGTTATTCATTAAAAAAGAAACATTTCCTATGTGTTTCATTTGTTTAAAAACAGGTAAAACGGCTTCGTTCCACACCATGCTTTCAACAGAGGAAAAATTGTGCTTTTATGTATTCTAAATTATGTATATATTACTTGAGCCATTTAATATTTTTTAAAGTAATTTTGTATAAGATAAATCACCTCAAAAGAACTTGCTTTAAAAAACCCATCTTCTGGTTATGAAGCTAAGATAATTATTTCTAAAATATTTTAATTTATTTTACTGCGTTAATTTCGAAAAATTTTTTATAATTTATTACAATTTTTATTTTAAGAAAAATCATTCAGCTCATTGATTTTAAGTCTAAAATAAAATTCTTATTTTTAACAGAAACTGTAGAAATTCTCAACAGATGGCGCTACAATAAAAAAACAGAAAAATTACTCAAAAATTCAAATTCGAAAGTAAGAACGAAATTTTTAAAATAAAAAAAAAAAATTAAAATAATAATATTTTTTTGCATTTTATTTATCGATAATTAAGTATTTTAAATAGAAATCAATACAAACGTATCGATATTAAGCATCAGAAGAGCATCGGGAGCACGAGGATGATCAATCGGACATCGGAAAAATTAAAATAATTTTAAAAAAAAAAACCTTTAATCAATGTTTACATGATTTAATTCTCATTCACTATTTATCGGTTAGAAAAGAGGATATTTTTACATCGACCAGAACGTAAAACCTTAGCTTAGAAAAAAAAACAACAGCGAATTAATTAATTTTACAGTAATTAGAATACTTTTTGATTGAAAAAAAATGATTTTTCAAATATAGAAATTAAGTATTACATCTTTAACGAGACGAGAATTATATTTAAAAAAAAAAAAAGGAGTCGGAAGCGAGTGGTAATCTTAGAAAGAGCTGTACACTTTAATCGACGTCATTTGGAATTTCCGAAGATGTCATCCACGTAAAGAAGGATTACGAGGTAGCAAGTAATAAGTAAAAGTTGTAAAAACCGAGGTAATATCTAGTTAATATCTTTAATTACGTCTCCGTTGTTGGACCTTAGTTACAGGTTTTGTAGCGGGGGCATAAGAAACAAGGCGTAAAATAACTTTTGACACCGGCGTTGACAATGTCGCGCCGTTTGTTAAGGCTACGATGCCAACTATCTGGTTAATTAATGTAATGAATTCCGAAGTGTACACCGTACAGCTTACGATAAAAACCTTTGTGAAGTGTACATCGAGGGATTTGTGTGACGTCATTAGTAATCTGTGTTCTGGGAAAAATATTCTCTTCGGTTACTTACGCGCCTTTAAAGAAGGCCACAACGTACTCCCTCGGGTTCTCTATTGTTTTATAATAACCTGATTTAGGGTATTAATGAGCAATCGACCGTTTGTTTAAGAAGTGTTGGCACCCGTTTGTGCTCTTGTTAATTCGAGTACGTTATTTGCAATCTGTTTCCTCTTCGTGATTGTGCAGTCCATTTTGAAATTTTTTTTCTTTTTTAGAAAAATGCGCGTTAATTTTTCTGACTGAATCTAAAATGTATGGAAATTTATGAATATTCTGTTTCTAATAAAACGAATTTTAATCGAAATTCGTGTTCTTTTTTTTTTGTGTGCGTTATTGTATTGAAGCGCGAATCAGATTTCAATATGGAACTTTTGTAGAGAGAATAATAATTTTTTTGATTTTTATAAATTAATATGTTTTTTTATATATAAATTTAAAAGTTTTATAGGTATATTTAATGCTGAAACATACAAATATGTAAAAATATTACTTAAATTGGGATATATCTGCTTTTCAAAGGAAGGGAGAGACTCTACAACACATCGAATATTGTTGGTGTGAAACGTGAACATGTACATTTGCACGTGTTCCTTTCTACTTCACTTCACTTGTGAAGGAATCAATTTGAATATTCTTTCAACAACAAAGGATGCAAGCGAAAATGTACCTTCACTTGTGATATCAAAGATCTTCGTGCTGAAAACAGAACGGATACGATTTCATAAGTAAAACCACCTTAAAATGTAGTTTTATAGTAGTTTTTATTATCCTTTGAAAAAATACATGGAAATAAATAGTTGCATAAATATGTCTCAACAAAATGCCGTTAAGCATAGAGATGTCTGTATATCTGCCACGAGATTAAGGATTGGATGGGCCTTTAAATTGGCACGTAATCGAGAGGATGCTCGGCGGAGGAGGGTGAGTATTTATTTTAAACAACTGGTTTTTCTCCTCGTCATCGCCTGCGGGCCAACCTCTCGGCATAACAACGTGTTGAATTTTTTTTTTTTTTCTTTTTGGCACTGTAAGGTGTGGTACTAACACTTATAAAATGTTCA
>NW_019384401.1:1024273-1075956 GCF_000671375.1 Centruroides sculpturatus
GATGGTTGAATAAGTTAAACAAGTTTTCCAGTTTATAATAATAATAATATTAATAATAATTATTATAATAATAAAAAACGAGATTCTTTATAAAATTATCGAAAATAATTCTACGTCCAAAAAAAAATTTTTATACAAATTTTTCTAAAAAACAAACGATCTTTGGCACCGGTTTATCTATTAGCGAAGGGGGGGTTTGAGTTGATTTGTTTTAAATCTGCGTTATTACGAGGGACGTAAAAGAATCAAGAAAGACCTCATCACATTCGTGCATATATATGGAATTTTCAACTCGAAATATAGGCAAAAGACGAGTGGTAAATTGGAAAGGTAATTATTTTAACACCCATTCCTTTAAAAAACTTGATCGTAGCATACTATCTCCTTACTTGTCTAAGAATATATATATATATATATTATTTTTAATTTTGTCATTACCTAACACTAGAATCTACTCGAGAAAATATATAATAATAATATATATATATATATTATCTATATACAGATCCACTGTATACATAGAAACTAAATGCATTTTTTTTTAGATTTTTAATGTAAAATTATCAACAATAACAATTTAATTTTCTCAAAAAATTAATTAATTAATTAGAAATTTTGTTTTTCTTTTGGAATTGTTTTGTTTTTAATTTATAATTTTAGACAATGTAAGGAGACATCCCGAGACTCGAACCTGGGAGAGAAAGAAAGACACATCACGAGATACCAAAGAAATTGGAATAATTCACACCTATCTTCGACGAGGAGAGCTTTGTCGATGGATACCCTCGGAAATTTGTTGAAACTTTTTGTTTTTTTTTTTTCACAAAGATATACGAGGATAGACGATACAAAGATATACACGCACAACACCACGCGGAGATAGAAGATAAGACTGAATAACTGGAGGAAAATTCGAAGAGGGAAAAAATGGACATACTGGAATATTGGAAAAAGGGTAAATTTTGCTTCAAATTTTATTTATTATTATTTATTTTTTTGTTTTATTATTCATTTGGCATCTATAGAAAGACATCTTCGTTTGGTATATTCCCTCGGTTGCGTTGGTAAACGAGGATTATAACTGGAGAAAAATCAACGTGAGGTTAGCGAGGAAGCTTTATATCGAAAGTTTTCGACTCCTTTCCCTCATTTCTAGTTTTGGGAATTGTTTTGATAGATCGCTAAAAACAGAAAAAAGGAAAAAAGATGGGGGAGGCCACGTGTACACAGCAACTGATTGGTTTTAAACAAAGCAAAATCTTAACTCTCATTTGTCTTTTTCCTATCCTCGACCTCTCTCTCTGGTTCGTTGTTGGAAAGCGAGGAAATCATTTCTTCTCGGGAAATTGTAAAAAGGAAATTAGTTTGCAAATTTTTAGCTAAAGAAGATTGATTTCCTTGGTTCTTGATTTATCGTTTTTGAAAGAAAATCCTTTTCTAGGGAAATCTTTCAATCAGTAAAATGTTTAAATATTCCATCTACACAAAACTGCAGATAATACAAGATTAAAAATTGGCTTTTTTCTCTTCTTCTTCTTATAACAGTTTTTTTTATTATTATTATTTTTATTATTTATTTTACCTTTAAATTGGCACTTTTTCATGGAAGTAAATACGGACAAGCTATGCAAAACAGACTAGAAAATTGTATATTTTTTTTTCTTATATTTTTAAATGAGAATATAAACTATATACCGAGAATTATTTCGAGTTTCCATGAAAATTAATGACGATCGATCAACTTTTTATTCACTCAAACAAAAATCAATCGTCATTATTATATAGAAAATTTCTCTATTCTTAAAATTTTCATTTGTATTTTCAACTCCATTTATCAACAAATTAGGAAAAACCATTTTTTTGCGTTTTTTTTTTTGAGTTTTTGGCACTTCAGTTCTTTTACTTTTTATTCTCGAAGGAATCGTTTGGATAATAATACTGGCAGCAGTAAAAAATATAAACTAATCTGGCCAAAGAATGTTTTAACATTTTGCGAGTAGACTAGAAATTCTCAAAGAAAACCTTTGGCATTTTGCATGACTAAAAAATTGGCCGACTGCTTTTGAAAAAACGTCTTCAACAAGAAAAGCAATTGAACCATTTGTTTAGAAAAATCAAACACGTTTCGTTCTTCGAAAATTCTTTGGCACACGAATTATTGTTGGCACCTAAAATATATAAAAATTCGTTCAAAATTCAACAAGATTTCTGCTTCCTGACATTAACCTGCACGTTCTTGCGCTTCTTTTCTCGAAGATCCGTAAAGATAGGATGCTCTTCGGGATATAGCTCAAAGGACACAGCAAGTTCGTAGCCTTTGGCTGAAGTTTCCTCGAAAGAAATTCTTAATAAATTTTCTCGAAATAAAGTAAATAGTAAATTTGCACTTATTGGCCTCTGTGGACTGACTTCGGAGCTGCTATTTTAATGCCAATATCAGCCGGACGTAGCTAGATGACAAGATCCTTGGTGTCTCGATCGTCGATCGTTGGAGATTTTTATTATTGACAGTCTATGGGTTGAGTCTCTTGATACGGTTTGCAGTAACTGTAACGATGATTCATGTGCTGACTATAAGAACCCGAATGGGAAAATCTCTTCAGGCATTTTTTGCATTGGAAAGGTTTCTCGCCGCTATGCAATCTCTTGTGTTCTGTTAGATGATGTTTGTGTTTGAAAGCTTTGTTGCATACATCACATTTGTGTGGTCTTTGACCTAAATAAGGAGAAGATACGTTATTAATATTTAAAATATCTACTAAAGGTAAGAGCTTTCATTCGTATTTAACTCACCGGAGTGCTCGTACTTGTGCCTAGCCAAAGAGCTTTGTTTACTGAACATCTTGTCGCATTGATCACAAGCGTACATCCCTTCTTCCGAATCTAGTTTGTGCTGTTTCCACGATTTCCTTCTCTTCTCTCCTGCCACTTGATCTTCCGGTCCTGGACTGTCCTCGATGGCACTCTGACTCTCTTCTCCTTCCAGCTATGCGGATGAAAATGCATACATCATTTTCTAACCTAATAGTATAAGATCGTAACGTTTTGTAAACTCACTATTACCTTCCAGGAGCGCTTCTGCACTTTCCTACATTTGGGACTTCCCGGCTCTCCTCCGGAAGAGTTGTCCAATCCTATGATGGCACCCGGACTTTCCATCCCATCTTGACTACCACAGTCTGAAGAAGACGGAGGTCGCGTTACGTCGTAACTGCAGATGGAAAGTGGCGATACGTGATTGGTGGAGGAGGGATAATCGGGATAGCTCGCGTCCTGGATTTCGGGAGAACGGCACTTAACCATAATCTGAGACATCTGGCGATGGTTCACAAGATAATTTCCTTTCTGCATGTATTTGTACAGTACAGAATTAGTCAAACGGTAGTCACCATTCTGTAATTTTTTAGCATCGGTAACATCTTCGGTCACTTCGATCTCGTCTCCATTGATCCCGTTATTGCTATCCTTGAGAGGCGTCGAGGTTCTAGAAGATCTGTTGCTCAGATTCAGGGCTTCGTTCTCGATGTGGCGAGGCGAGTTTGGAGCCGTTTGAAACCTAGACTTCATGGAGAGATCCAGAGGTTGATCTTCGTCATATCTGGAAGTCAGGTTGACGATACCATTGTAAGGGCTTAAGAAAGTCTGAGGGGGAGGAGAAGTCGCCTGTTGAGGATCTGTTGGAAAACAGGCTTGAACTACTCGAGGATAACCAAGTTCGCGTACCAGTTTGATAATTTCAGAATTTCTGGGCTTATCTTCGCTTTCGTTGTTTTCTTCGCCTATCGGCTCTTTGTCTTCGTTAGAAGCAGCTTCCCTATTAGTGGATGAGGCGCTGTAACTATCTTCGCTTTTTCTACATTGATATCGCTCATGATTCTGCAACTCGACTAAATTTTCAAATACGGAATCACAGTTTCCACACCTTAATTTTTCCACATTCGAAACAGCGGGCGATCCGACAGAATTCTCTTGCACATGTAAAGGTGAGGAGTTCACGTCTGGTATTAGACCATTTTTACTGCTGCCTGTCATCAGTTGCTGCCTGGAAACAGTTGCATCGACTATTTCTAGTATCTTTTTCACAGCGTTCAAATTTTTACTTTTACCTGGGCTACCAGGAGGATCGTCTCTTTCGATGTCTATCGGAGGAGGCGTAATAGTAATGGGACTTCTTTGAGTCACACAAACGCTGTTGGTCGTAACACACAAGGAAGACGGAAGTTCGTTCGATGTCGGTATCTGCTCCAGGAGTTGACCCCTGGGTTGTAATAACTGGCTGACGTCTGGGAAATTATGCAAAGGAAGCGAAGGCGGAGGAAGTGTGGAATTCAAGTGACCGGCCAGGAGAGGATGGAAGGGAAGAGAAGAATAAGGAGCCGGCAAGAACGATGGATGTCCAGCGTGTTGGGTCGGATGAAAACTTGGCAAGAAACTGGGAAACCTTTCAGTCGGAGGCACGTAACCGTGCGGCATCAAACTGACACCTTCTGTTGCAGCAGCACCATATTTCGGAATGATTGGGCGGAAGGCAATGTTTTGTTGATTAGCAGCTTGACCACGAAGTGGCTTATTATCCATTTTTTTCACCTAGAAATAGCATATAAAAATTGTTATCCGAAGACAGATATTACATATTTTTTAAACCTTAACCTAAATAAATATTCATTGATTGTTTTAATACCTTTAGATTCATCACCAGGCACTTCTTGCTGGTCATGTGGGAAGAATAAGATCCCGAATGAGAAAACCTTTTTCCACAGTTGGAACAGGCGAAAGGTTTTTCTCCGCTATGGATACGTATATGTTCCTTTAAGTGATGTTTAAATTTGAATGCTTTGCCGCATTCGGGACATTTGAATTTCCTAAGTACGGCGTTCTCTTCCTGACCGATGACGTGTCGCTGAAACAACAGACAAAAGGAAACTTCCTTGAAAATTACGCCTGAAAATCAAATTAATTCCGAAGAATTCCGAATATAATCAATTTAAAATCATCAAACATCTAATTAATAACAATTAAGACTTTAAGATTCTTTTGTTTCGACAACGAGGAGGACCAAGTATCCAAAACTACCCGATTGCTAACGATTCTGGATAATATTAAACGAATAATAAATTACCGATGATAGTTGCAAACTTTTCGTTGCGAAGACGTTTACTTTATTAAAATTAAGAATGCGGTTAAGTTGCTATAATAATATCATCAATATTTTTCTATAATTAAAAATGGAAACTATTTTTAATTACTTAAATAATTGTGGATAAAAATATTTTAATATTTATTATCTGTATGACTTTTTCGTAAATTTTAATTTATTTAAATGCAAACTTACAGAAAAACTTCAACTAAAATCTCGTAAATGATAAGAATTTAAGAAAATTATTCTAAAAAGTCTATTTATAAAAATTAAAAATCAGATTTGCTTCTAGATGCGATGCCAATCCTCAATTTGTATGGCACCATGCATCCAGTCTGACTTGATATATGATACTTCATACAGAATAGAAGCAGGTACGATACAGAAAAAGGAAAGGAGAAATCTTTTTAAAAATCATCTAACTCCGTTCTTGTAAATTTTATTTAATTGCTAATAATAACAGTTTTGATAAAGAAAGACAAAAATATTTTTAAAATGGCGCAGTTTTTACAACATATTTTTACTTTTTCTTTCAAAAAAAGAAGGGGGGAAAAACAAGAGCTAAAAAATTCGTGATCAATAGTAAATATAACGAATTTGAAGAATTAGTACAGTAAGCAACACAAAAATATCAGTAACGTCTGTCATTCTCTACTTATCAAACGTATTATCCTTTGACACTGACTGACATTTGATTAAATTTAACAATTTATCTGCAAACATTATTAAATTAGTAAGGAGATAGGCGCAACTCTCCTTTTCGCACTAACAGGTAGCTAAATACGTCACCGGTTAAGAAATTAAAACGAAAATTTAACGGTTTAATAACTCGATTATTTATTAAAAGATTAATAACAAAACCGAACGACGCAGGGAAAGGAGACTTTCCTGCAATGCGAGTCATCAGAAGGAAAAGCCGCTTTTACAGGAGCTGCAAAGTTTTTCAACCGTTAAAAAAAAAAATAAGAAACGACTCACTTACCTGGCTAACTGCCGAGTGGAACAGTTTGTGTTTTGCCAGATGTTCCTTTTCGGCGAAAGTGGCATTACATTTAGGACAAACATAATTTTTGGCATTCGGCTTCTGTTCGCAGACGGGGTCTGTGTAACCGTGGTAAGAGACGAGATGTTCTTTGAGCGCTTGGATATCCTTGGGACCGGCGAAGAGGCGATCGCAACGTGGACATTTCAGGGAGTATTCGTCCACCATTTTGGCTCCATCTGTCGAGATAAAACAAAACCATTTCTGAACGGCTAGCATAAGGTCGAGAGGGGATCGAAGGGAGAAGTGAGAACGTTGTTACACCGACCGAGTTGAACGGTACATTGTGGTAGTTAGGAGCGACGTCTCGGCTCTGCTGGCTCTTAGCCTCGGTTTCACTCGTGATTCACGATCTACGTAGGTCAAAATGTAAATAGGGAAAACTCGAACGAATCAATGGAACAATACTTAATGTATACAATAGTGTTTGTCCACCGGATGAATGTCGAATGCCAACAAATACTAAATTTAATTCGTTAAGTAATTCGGAACGTGATCTCCTCGCCATCTTGTTTAAAGTCGTAATCTTTTATGTCCGAATTGATCGTCAGATATAAAATTGACTAATTCATTATCGGGATTAATTTCCAACGATCAAATTAATTTCAGCTTCTGCAATTTTCCTATTTTCTTCTCATCGACTACATTCTCCTCTTCGCACTATTCTAGTTGCGTATATTTTTTAAACATAATTAAGTTCTCTACGTTTAATTAGAGGCCGGGTAATCGAATATATCTGCATCCATTAAACAAAAGGCTGCGACTTTAAAAATTCTAGAAGCGTTAAAAATTCTATAATTTTATAGAAACGAGTCGCGCATTAAACTTACATTATGTCAGACGGGAAAGTAGAAGGGGAAAGAAAAATTGTCGAATTTTAAAATATTCTTTTAACGTCAGAAACTAATATAATTCATCTTTAGAAATCTAAACTGGATAAATCAACTTTTAGCAAACGTAAGTCGGCAAGCTGGCAAGTCGGGCACATCAATAACACTGTTGCAAACTCGGTTCCATAACAATGCTTATTGTACGATAAGAAAGAGCTGCATAGAAGTGCAACCCGTCCAGTAAAGCCAAGATTCATGTTGTGGCCGACTGTTAAGTGGAACACGGAACGGAAAAAATGCTCTTGTTGGAGATGACAACACTGACCGATGTTGGTCGATGATAGATTACCAAGGGCAGGACACGGGGGCATCTTTTCGTGTCGTTTTCATATAAATCGCATGCCAGATGCTCGCTTTGACCCCCATCCCCTTAGAGATGAGCTCTCTTCACTGCCTGCTACTGACTGCTGTTTCTAACCCGATTCCATTCTGCTCTTCCATCGCCTGCAAAACACCAGAGCATTCGAAGCAATCGCCCGTTATCTCAAAAGTAACATTTAACTGCTTATTGTAGTTGACCATTTCCTGAACCGAATCTTAATGTTCTCCTTCCGAATCAATGGAGCCACTTTAAAACCTTCGATTAAACTAGAGAAAAATCAAGAACTTAAAATGCAGGATTTAAAATTATATAATTATTTAAACGAGAGAAATATAAAATAAGATTTGTCAAACATTTCTTCCTACTCTTTCGGAAATAATTACTTCACTTCATTCATAAAGCGTAGCTTTGTAGTTTTTTCAAATTGTTCTCTCTTATCTCTAATACGAAGAGAGGGATGGAAAGTAACGAATCTAAATTTAGAAAAGTTTCTTTTGTCCCCCCCTCAGAAAATGTCGTGCTTACATCGATTTATATACAGAATTATACACGAAAGAGGGCTTAATAAATAATTCATAGAGACCGTAAAAGCATATAATGTTAATTCTATATCTGGTATCTCATTATGGGATCTTTGGTAATCGCAATTTGGGCATTTCTCGTTTATATCGAACCGTCGAATCTACGAAGCAATGAACGTCCGAGAATGGTGGTCCCTAAACGCCACACTCGAAACGGGTGTAACGACGTAACGTCCTTACAAACCCGTCACAACACCAGATCCAGCGGAGTGACGATTCCACATTTGCATGTTAATAGTAACAAGTGTGATAAAATAGCGTACAACTGCCACCACTCGGTCGCTATCTCGTCTGATGGGACACTGGTCAGCCAAGGCTTTACAACCGGGCAATTTCACCTTAACTGGTTCTAAGATTTATATCTGTAACCCTCCCAATTCTCTGTAACGTTTCCAAATGGCGTCGCGATGAAGTCACCCACTTTGATTATATCGCGCATCTTTCGACTCGAAATTAAACCCAAATTTATTCTAGTTTCGACACCAATCTATTCCGGGCCTACCTAATTATTTTCTGAATCACCAACACGTGCAAATTCGGCTACAAAGTTGGAACCGGCGCCAACAGATGGCGTTAGCGACAAAGCGTACTTGACAAGCCGACAAAATGCTAATTCTTTAATTAGAATAGCAGTTTTTACTTGTAATAAAAAATTATAAAAAATGGATTAATATTTATGAAATCAATTGGAGTAATCGCAGTTTTTATATCGTTAACAAGTATAAAATTAAATGGCGTTTATCTATCGAAGTACGCGTCGAAGATAAATAAAAATTACGAGGGGTTATTCTCGGAGACGACTTCTTGACAAGATGCCGGAGAAACAACAGTATTTTATTACTTTTCTAGCAGATTTAGTAAAACGTTACGGCCGGACGGAACCGTGGCACGTGGCCAAAACACACAGGTATATAGGGCGAAAGAAGAAATAAGCTACCATCCGCCTCGTCCCAGATCGAAATGAGAACCTGTGGATTCTTACACTCGTATGCTAAGTGACACTCTTGCAATATTTAGAAAATAAGAGATTTAATCATAAAATAAAATTCCATATATTCGTGTATAAATTGACGATTGAAAAAAGCACTATTTTTAGAAAGTAACGGAGAGTATTTTGCATCAGATAATACTAATACAATTAACACGATGAAACTGAAAAGAAGCGGCGTAGACGTATCTCGAAATGGAATCAAAGCAAAATACGCAGTTTCCAAAAACCGGTTAATCGCGTTTACTTATAATCAAAGAAATTAAATCGGATTTTTATATATAAAGTGTGAGGAATTTAATTGCGTGTCTCTTTCTGTGTGCGAGAAAGATTTTTGTTCGCTGTTCTGCACACGAGCAGAGTGGAGGAAGCAAAAGCTGCCATTCGGGGAGAAGGGAAGTTACCGGGCGGTTAACCGGTGTAAGAGTGTGCAGAACAAAGGAAGAGCGGGATATCTTTCTAGGCAGAGACCGTGCCGCCAACTAATGACTGTATTTCACTTTCGGTGGGATCCCAATTCGTCTCCATCAGCATGCAAGAGTCGCAGGCCAATACAAATTGCGGCAGCCCGTTATAAATCATTCTGCTGTCAATACCGGACGGTTGCGACTAGTTCTTGGGTCGATATCCACCACCCGCTCTCTCACCTTGCTTCAAAGGTGTCCACGACTTAACTAATCACTTCCTCCAGTGTTACGTCTCCACGTTCTTCTTTTTCTAATCTAATAATTTTGCAACGGAACCACTCTAATCCTCTTCCGTTCTGTCAGGCCACAACACACAAAAAAGGTACCTATTTATCAGCGTTATAATTAACAGGCAACCCGGCACTACCGGAAATTTCGTTTCTTAATCTGATCCCCCTTTTTCTTTTTCTTTTTTTTTTTTTATTTGTTGTTAGTGGTGGAGGAGGTTCTCGGATAAGCTTCGAATGTGGCCATAGTTTTGATAATTACGGACGTGAACCCGCAATGGTAGTTAGGTCACACGGGGACAGATAAGACTCGACCAATCGATGCCAGCCAATCACAGAAAAGATTTTCCCTCTCGCAGCAAGAACTAAACTCGTTCCGACGTCTGTCTATACCAGCCTTACATATAGGCTAATAACTGGGGATACAACGGATACGTGATCCGAATTCTTCTCCTAAAAAGGGGTTAATTAACTTATCTTCCTCCACTCTATCTATTTTTAGTTAATAAATAAAAAAGTATAAAAAAAAAACACTATTCTAGTAACAAATCGACTGGATTGCTTGCTGTTTTTCTTTCCAAATTGGAAAATTTAACAAATTTACAGTATTTTACAAAATTAAATATATTTAAAATCTAATAAATCTGCACAATTGCTTGCATAAAAATGACGTGTTTAGTAATTAATTATAATTAAATCTCAAATATTCTATTCATACACAAGAAGAGAATACTGTAATTAACTTAACTTATTAAACAATTTGTAGTTGTATAAGATGTTTAAGGAATCTTGGATTTATGTTGATACAATTCTTAAGCCTTTAAATTATTCTTATTTTTATTGCTGTAAGGATGGATGCAATCTTATGCAAGATTGCATCCACCTTGAATAAGATGTTTATCTTATAGAAAAAGGGAATGTTTAACAGTCGAAACCATCCATAAACATCATTTCACACAAGAGTTTGAACCAATCCGTAAACATTTAAATTGTTGCATATCATTGTCAAACATTTAATTCTTATCCAAGAATGGAAATTTTAAGGATTGGTTAAATTTAAGATTCGGTCGGTATATATTATACTCTTCGTAACACAATTGGTATCTTTAACATAACACGTCGGTACAACGTATACGAATCGGATCTAGAAATTTATTCTAAAATAATATTAAAATTTTGGAAGGAAACGTCATTTGAGAACATTGAATTTCAAAAAAGGAAAACATCATAGATAGTAATTTAATCTAAAATGCCGTTTTGCATTTACATGGAGGGAGTGTTGCAAGAAAGAGTGTTACTAATGTTATCTAATAGGCGGAAGAGGTTGCAAAGAGACTCTTTTTGTGAAACAATTCCGGTTTCGAATCGTGTAATTAAGAAGAAAAAAATCGCGTCACACGTCTCCAAATATTAGAAATCGATGACATCTCGACTATTGCCGAATGCTCATTTCCATATAACCGATATCTGAACCGGGATTGAAGAGAGGATGATGACAAAACCGGGTAGAAAAACGGTGCACAAAAGTCCCAATAAGACGATATGTGTCATTTCTGCGGTCCAAAGCGAGGTGGGCCCCGAACGACAGATAAGAGTTGGATCCTTTTTGATTTGGTCAAACGATAACTTTGTTGCATTTCTTGCTACAGTAAATGCAAGCAACGCTTCGTAAATTTACACTCGCTTCTAGATCGATGCTAATTTCTCATCTCTATTGTGTTCTCCAAATATTGCAGAGATGACAACCTAGATCAAAGGAATTTCGAAAGATACTAACATTAAAAATGGCGTTTGGCTTGTAACAATTATTCTGCTAGTAGATAGGATAGTCGTAATGGGATTTCTTTCCCTCTTACACTTATTTATTCGACTCCTTTGATAACTTTAACCTGTAACGAATTGTACAACAACTTAATTAGTATAACTAAGCATTTATATTTATAGTTTTTCCTCGTTTACCGAGCTGTGCGAAGGTATCTCGAGCAGCTTACTCATTTGGGAATTAGGTTTTCCCCGGATGGAAGAGAAGGTTTTGTGGTTTTGTAGAGGAGGGAGAAAAAAGAAAAAATCCTCTGATCCTTCAATTAAACGAGAAAAGAAAACAATTTAAAAATTACAAACAAGAATTGCCATCTCTGCCCCTTTTTAAACGTCGGCCATTAATTCGAGACCGAATAAAGATTAATTAGGCATTCTAAATATAAAACCGCGTGGAGGAGTCATAAATTTAAATGTAAAAATGTCTCTATAGTACGATAAGGCTTATCTGATGGCATCTTTATAAAAATTTTTCCGTTTTGGACCGAGTCGGGGGAAGGAAGAGAAAGAGGAATAATAAATTAAGAAGCGATATCCCAATTCTCGAGCATCTGCAACTTAGTAGATAAGTTGGCATTGCACTAGTGACCGGGGATGGATGTTGCAACTGCTAACTTCTCTAGGTTGGCAGTGTATACGTGTGTTTGTGTTGGGCATCGTCGACGTTGTGTTGTCTGGTATTTCTCCACAGTGAAGCATTTACGGTCGACTAATCGCTGTAGCGGTGGCATTATTGAATGAAGCCTTCGATATCGATCAGCCTTACAGCGTGACTAAACGGAGAGCATTTGTCAGAAGTCTGTGGTGCAGCGATCTCTGCGGCTGACAGTCTTCTCTGTCGTTCTCAGGTGGAGTGTGAAAGTCAGTGAGACAGTGAACGGCCAGACGGGACACTGGGCTCGGGACACGTCATGTCCACGTGCTGTACTTTCCTCCGCCCATTAGTGACATCATCTGGCCTCGCGTCTCCTCCAGCCACGCACACATCTTTTTTAATTCCACTCCTTCCTAAGACGCCCCTTTTTATGCTCTCCCATCTAAACGATACGTTTAGAAAATTCGATAAAGATACCGCACGTAAACGTGGAGAAGATAAGGTATTATAATTTTAAAACTCGGACGATAACCTTAGTTTTAAGGGCAAAGCTATTAGCTGCTTAAACTAGTGTCGATGCAATTTATCGTCCCAAGTTTTCTACACTTTACTGACAGGATCATCATAGATTTGGCTAGGTAATAACCGTGCAGCCACCTATGATTAAAGCTGGGGCCACGTGTCTTTAATAGCTAGTCAGAACGTATGATTAAGTTGGTACCATGCGCCAATAATCAGCACGTGTCTATAATTAATTTGATTACACGTGGAGTAACATTGTTCTGTAGGATTTAGATGGTCAGAATATATATAGGTGCTTTATAATTAAGTGGAGTGTAGATTCGATACGACCGGGATCTATAATTAGTGTTGATCTATAAATCTTACTTTGCGATAGATGGACCATCTCCTGTTCATATTCTTCTTTTTCTATTCTGTTTTTGTCCTACTTTTGCGAGAGGATAATTAATTATCTCATTGCTTTTCATAATCACTGGCAAACTGAGTATTTTCCAGAGGAGCCATTCTTGTACATATGTTAAATTCTGTATGTGCTCTTTTCATTGATCGACAATTCCTGTTCTTTCCATAATTTCCTTCTTTTTTGTCTTCTTTTCTCCTTTCGATCATCAACTCCTGTTCCTTCCATAATTGAAAGGACTTCAATAAATCATAAATCCGTTTTCTTCCATATAAACGACTTTGAATAAATGAAAGTGCGTGTTATTTATTTCCTTCGAGTCTCCTATAATATTTGAACCTTTTTTTTGTTATTTCTGGTTTACAAAACGCCAGAAAAAGAAATATTTCCCAAGAATACAATCCCGTTTTCTTCGACTCGGTCCTAGAATTCCCCGAAGGTTTCAACAGACTCGATCCATGTCCGACAGAAATGCTATGAGAGATGTCACAATGTACGGGGTGTGACATCTGCCACCCTCTCCAACATCTGTTTCTATTATGGCCGACAAGAATTCGGATCGAGTTCGTGACGTCGTCCGTCACGTGATGCACTCATCACTAGGTAAGTAAGGACGTAGATGAACACCGTAATTAAAATCTTCGAAAATTATTCCACTTCCAACTAAGTAAACTCTAAAAATAAACAAATGCTCATCGGTTCTGCATAATTCGGTAAAAAGAACTTATTTAAAAACGGGTTGGGTGGATGAAATGCAAATTTCCTTGATAAATCGTAGAATGGATCTCTTCCTTTATCACAAAACAAGCCAAATTATGAAGAAACTAGATTTCTACTTGGTAAGTTTATGATAAACATATGACGTATTTAAGTTAATGAGTGTTTAGAAAAGCTTATTCTGGAATAAATTAGTCACCGATCGCATTACCGAATCTACTCTTACCTGAAGTGCTTCAAGACGAATCATAGGTGCAATGGGAGTTGGAATACAATAAATGTAAAAAAGGCATCCAGAATAGAAATCCCAGATAAGGTAGGAATAGCAGAAAGGAGATAATGCGAGTGACTGCTCCTGCAGACCGTTGGAGTCAGCAGACAAGACAGTGTACCGCCGACAAATCCTTCTACTGTGATCCCATTCTCCAGTACTGCGAATCGTCAGGGAATAGTCGGCCTGCAGGGCCAAAGACAACTGTGATCGAAAGTTATGTAGTTGTTTGTCAGAAAGGACATTTCTGCTCGTCCAACCTCGTTATCTCTGCATCCGTATGGGAGTGGTAACGGTGTAAATTTTTAATTAATTCCTTTACCACTCGCTTCATCAACCGAATCTTCTCTTAAACTGCTCTTTAACTACTTGCCTAATTTTTTTAATTTCCTTTTTCCGAAGAAAAAAAACACTGTTTCTGTTAGTGATTTATGGTATTTTTGTCGTCCTTTCCGAATTATAGGGAGCGTAACCCAATAAAAGACGTACAGTACGTCGGCGCGGTGAAGAGAAGTAACATGTACAGGAGTTGATCTCCCGTGACGCTTTTCTCCATCACTTGATCCGGGCCACGGAACGAAGACAAGAGAGAAAATTAAAAGCTCACATCACTGTAATTGTATTAATTCCCGTCCGGCCAACTATAATGGTTGGGGAATGATCCTGTTGGGATCCGACCGCGTTCCTTTCAACCTCGGGCAGTTTTAATCTTAAATCCATCCCCTAGTTCTCTAGGAAACATATCCTTCGTCCGTAGATCGTCCCTCATAACCAGACTTAAACAAGCAACCGGCTACGTATTCTAACTAAAAGTGATGTAGAACTAACTGGAAAATTTAATAACGTTACAACAATTGAATTAATGTAATTTACTCTTAATTAATAATCAAAAAATAACAACAACCGAGATTCATTGATGTAATTTTTGAGACGTCAAAGCTGTATAATTGCTTCGTTACGCTTTTGGATGGAGGAAAATCGATGCGTAACTTCAAATATATATCGATATTATATAATATTCGGATAAAGAGTATATTCGGGTGACGTTCTAGTTTTGGAATTAATTAAAGAGCCAGTGGACACCCAACGACTCGATTCGCATCCGACATAATTGATTTTCGATCGATTGGAGGACAATTTAGAGAAATGAATTCGACGATCACCTCCGTGTAACTCGATTCGATATCCAATATTTAAAACCCAACGTAACCTTAGATAGTCCTGATGAAATCCTAGTGTAGTATGTCATCGATCGAATATGCTAGTTGAAGCCAATATGTTTGTCAATTCGTTTAAACTTTTCTTCCGCAACTTCTGACAATACCTTCGATCCTGCAACATCCATTTTCGCATTCTGTCCACATTCTTTACATACACTCGAATTATCGCAGTGAGGAAGACGGACGGAGGATGAAGAAGAACAAATCTAAAGGAAAAAAATACTCCAAAGAAGTTCTGGAAGCAATCAGAATAATTTCAAGAAGTGTTGGAGGTGTGAAAAGCAGAGAAAATTAGATGGAAGAATGCTCTTTGTAGCTAGAAGTTCCGATTAATTAGGAAGCAATTTCCGCGCAATTAAGAGAGGTGGAAACATACTTTCTCACCTTTGAAGGAGGAAAGGTGCGAAGGAAACTGAAAGGGGGTCCTTTTACGTACAGAAGAAAAGGGTTTCCGCCCATTTAATTCTCGAATACGCCCGATGACACGGAGTCTCGTGCACTTTTCGCCCACTTAAAGATCTCCAATTATGGACCATTTCTGGTGCTGTCGGTAGGGCCGGACAGTGCCTTACAGCGGAAAGGTGGGCTACTCGTAATTACTACCTTTGTCTTACAACAACCCGGCCATACGTCGACTGGCTAATGGCTCGAGTCCCACTGGCCAGTTCTCCACGTCGATCAATCAAACACGCCACCATCCATTAGCAGGGACCGAATTTATATAAACTTATTCTGTGTTGTTACCGCAACTTTACCCCGTCCAACTCCTTTCACTCTAATATAATTTGACCCTCTTTTAAATATATTCTAACTATAGCACTGCTTAGCTATGTTATATCACTACTTCACTCAATTTAAAGCCTTTAAAATATTGTATATCTAAAATGTGCTAAACACAATTAAAATTCGTTTCTTTAAAATTGTGTTACTCAACTTCATTTATATATTTTTACATAAGAATTTATTTAAATTTAGAATAATTTGAACAATATTTCAATATTTACATATAAAATTGTGAAAAAATTACATTTTCAGACCGGTAAGTAACGTTGTTAATAACCTAACAGATTGATAAGAGTGAAGAATTTTGAAGGAGAATTTTTGTAAAGTTATAGGAGACGAAAAAATCATTTTGCAGACTGTTCAAATATCGCAGATGCTCCCTAAAGATGGGTAAATATGATAAGAGGAGGTAATCAAACGCGAATTGGCCGTAAGACTAGGATGTTTAGCAACTCGTGTCGAACGTATCTCCAGTTACTGGAGCATCTGCGGATCTTCTATGTATACAAGAAGGATTGGGACGTCTCACTAATGGAATGAAATATTTATCTATGGGATACGAGAGTCCTAAGCCGGAAATGGTCGGAAGGTCTACCTTTGCAGGATAGTGACTCAGGTACGCAATTTTCTTGGTGACGGATGGAGATGGGCATCCGGTGCTACAAAAGAAGAGACAATGTCGCTTCGACAGCTTGCAGGGAATTCGATTGTCCCAATGGATTATGTCGAAACCCGATTACAGAAACTAAATTCTGGAAGAATGTTCCGCTTACACTAGACGAGTCTTTATTGCCGATAGACATACATCTAGTATAATCCGCACGGATACAAAAAAAAGAAGGTTAGCTTCCGCACCAAATCTTTACTGTACATGGGATTTAACAGTTCTATAGGATAATTTCCTCTTTCGTTGCTCTAAAAAAACCTTCCTTTAAGTCCAAATATTATTATAAAGTTTACGCATTAAAATCGAATTCCCTCCCCTTCTTCTTCTTCTTCCGACTAGGTGAAGCTTAATCCGATTGCATTCTTATCGAAGACACAGAATAGAAAAGTCTTTTCCTGCTGGTAGCATCGAAAGTTATGTCTGTAGTGTGCAGTTGTCTGTGCTATCTGTCCTGACAGCCGAGAGCGGAAATAAATGACGTAGGAAGGGACCGAAGTTGCTCCAATAGCCGTGTATGTCACACAGGCTAACCGGGCCGGAAACACACATCTGTCCGACATACATTTCGACTTCATCGTGGTCAGGTCAATAGATCGGACTTAAACGGCCGACCATCTGCATTCTGACGTCCCCCTTTCGACATTTTAACGGAAAGATGGCTGTTCCACTTGCTTCTTCTTTGGGGCTTAACAGTAGAGGAAATTGAGCCTAACATCGAAAATCTGTTACTAAAAAAATACTAAAGAAACCACCCCTCTAATGATAACATTTGGAAGCGTCGGAGAACGGTGGTAGGTTATTAATTACGATACTTCATACCTATCGACTGGAGTAATTGCCGGTGCAGTATTACCAGTTAGTCGTAAAAACGTCCAGGTGACTCCGAAATTGAGCCAATTACCTGAACGAGAATCTTTTCTATCATCTGCAACGTGCCAGTTGACGAATGGGAAGAAGTGGCCACGTATGACAAATATACACCACCGTCTTTTATGCTCCGACAGCCAATTCGGGAAGCGAGCCAGAACTGCAGCACAACGTATGCCACTTTAAAGGATGGAAAAGGAGGGGGGAAAAAAATCTTCAAAAATTCTCTTTCGTAGCTTAAATAACGGGTTAACTATTATAGCCCAGAGTTATCTGTCGGGATGCTTTTGTCTCTTCCTACCTGAGATCTCGATAATCTCCGGGGAGAGACGGTTACGCTCTCGTCTTCCTCCCTCATTTAGTTATCGTGTTTCCGCTCGGTTGTGAGGTATTTCACCTTATCTAGCCGAGCTCCCATTGTTCCTAAAGCAGGAAATTGGTCGGGGGCATCCTACTTACGTAATTACAAAGCTAGACAATTCGATAGAGTCAGATGTTTGTCTCCTCGTTCGTTCGTTTATCCGGACGACGACTCTATAGTTAAAAATTTCTTTAACATTTTTACACAATCGAACCCTTCGAACCAACGATCAATTGGCAGTTTAGCTTCAACATCCATAGATGGAAGCACGATGCGTTCGAAAAAATCTCACCCCCCATAAACGTAACGTTTATTAAATCTTAATTACTGCATAAAACTATTTTTCGATACTTTTTCTGTATCTGTAATTGGCAGCTCGAAAAGAGACGTAGAGAAAAAAAAGGACAGGAGGACAAATTACTGTTTTATTTGCGTAGGGTATACACAGTCGATGACCGTATTACAAACCGAGTATAGAAAACTTAGTAAATGAAGAAAGTCGGGAGACTCAGCGACGGCTGGACTAAAGTACCATTAATGTTGTACCATTCTTTCCCAGAGCACTTATTGAAAAACACTCAGGCAGCTGATGCCGGTAATGGGCTACACCGGGTAAAGTCGTTAGGCAAGACATACCGGACCTTCTCCTATATATATGTACTTTTACTTCATCGGCACTACATGTAGGTAGGTGCTAATTATTTCGCAATTATCTGTTTTTAAGTGGAATTTTACCTTACGTTTCCATGTCATGTCGACGACTTCTCAACGTCTACCTCTCTATAATCGAAGGAGAATTAGAAAATAGGAGAACGAATATAGATGACCTTTGCACTCTTTTTTTTTATAATATGATTTATTTTTGTAGGAATCGATTGGAGTTATGTTACGGAATCGATAAGTGATTTATCGACGAAGGAAGAGATGACCACAGGAAAAGATGCCCGTTCGAATTAACGTTAGAGTAGTTTTTTGAAGTCTCCCCTTACACTTTTACTGCGCGTAGAGGGGAAACATGCTGCATCAACAGCTAAAAATTGTGAATTTTTTAAAATTATTATGAATTAGTTTATTTTTTTACTCGATTTTTCTTGGGCATGATTTTACATAATAGCGGAGACTACCGGTAGTGTTTTATACAGTTTCTCGTGACATACAGAAATATTATACAACATAGTCTATATTAACAGAACCAGAAATACTGTACAAATCGTTCCCTGTGCATTAATGGATGCACAGAAGGCAATTTCAGCAATATTTTTATACGCATAAAGAATACCCTATGTAATGCTTCTGGACACACAGAGTGTATGTGTATAGAACATTTTATGAATACACAGAGAAGTTTTTATAAAACTTCGATATTCTCTGAATTCATTTCAGATCTGGGCCCTTCTTCAAAGCAGTAAGATAGAAAATACAAGCATATTTAACTCTTAACACCAATTTCCTAAGTGAGCTATTACTGTATATTATACTATGAAATTTTAAATTTTATACAATAGCACATATTGTATTATATCAAGTAGATTAGATCCAAAGTCAATCGAATTGTGCGTATAAGTAGCAAAAATATATACAAGAAAAGAAATAAAAAAAGGTAAGAAAAAGGCCCTTCGTAAAAAAAAACGACGTTGGGTGGAGGAGAAAAAATTAATTGAAGTTTTACGATTGTCCTTTGTAAGAAATTCTTTATCGTTTCGGCGTTAATTATTTCTTTATTCTCTTTATTTCTAGAAGAAAGTCATCAGTTTAATCCCGTAGTTCTTAAACAAACAGCGGCTCTCGAGACAATAACTCTCACCTAGTATAGCAATATTCAAATAAAGATAATACTCGGAGGACAGGAAGATGTAGATAAAAAAAAAGGGCAGCTAACTCATTTGGAAAGACGTCCCCATCAGGACCAACTTTGCTTTTCGGGAAATACCCTCTCCAGTCGAGGAAGGAAGAAGTGAAAAGAAAATCTTAAAAAGGAACAAACAATAGGTGGAACAATTATTCCGGCAGCGTCGGAGGGAGCAGCTTTAACGCCAGCAAACGTTTAATAAATCACAGACACCGGACTGAAAGACAGTGTTACATTATCTGAAGGTAATCAACTAAAATATCATTTTGCCTGGTCTGATGTCATTAATCACGAGACAAATAGGCCGGGAAACAAGCCGTGGAACAATGGCAGCTAAGAAAACAGATTGGGAAGGAGTCGGAACAATGGAAAACGTCATCGGTCGAACAAACTTATTAACCCGTCTGACGTCATCAAAAGAAATACCCCGTTTCGGTTTTTACCAATTCTTGACTCTTTCGATAATTCATCTTCTCTACTCTGCGTGGTTCTCATTATTCCGATCGCATTTTGTGTTTTTATAACTACTCCTTCCACCCCCTTTTTTTTCTCTATACGAAACACTTTTTTCTCTTCTCTACTCCGAAAGGAATTAGCCAAAACCACATGCGGGCTATGATAATGGCTTGAGCTAGAGTTAGAGAGAAGGAGGAAGAGGAGGAGGAGGACGAGATAAGAAACAATTCCCTTATTGTGAGTCAACTGCAAATGAGTGGATTTTAAACTTTTATACAAACTTGGAATCTGCGATCTTTCTGGAATCGCTCGCAACTAGATAAACAGAAAGTACGAGACAGGTTTGATGGGGGAGAGACCGCTATATTAGGGTAGAAGAGAAGGGAGAGTCTACAGAAAACTATGATCTATGCAAAGTGAAACGCTACCAAATGCAATAATTGAAAAATTATTGAAGAGAGCAGGTATACGATATTCCTTCTTGCGTCAAATTTACGTCTAGTGACAAGATGAGTTTCGTTCGAGCAACATGACAGTTAGTAGATATTTTAATGGACGATCAAACTCGAATAGTCTACAGACTATGAAGTAGACGGGAGAGATCTAATGGCTTCTTCTCCTTTTTTCCAAAAAATTTCATTTAAAAACATACAACAGATGTTGTATCGCGCGTAACCGAACCTAGCATTAGGTAAAGTTCAATAAATCTGAACAAATAGCTTTGCCATATTAAAAAGATTCTAAATTTATTTTATAAGTCTAATCTATTTTCTTTACTGCTGCAGTCAAGTAGATGGGTTGAGTGTCAAACAAAGGAAATATATAAAAATTCCAGGTTTCTCCTTTACCTGTGGCCAATCTTCAGACATTAAACTTTAAAAAAAAAAATTTTATTTTTCTACCTTCTAATATATTATTAAGATAAAAATTCTTAAACTAAACATCTCATTTAAATTATTGACTATTGACAAAACCTTACGCGAGATAAATGATAAAATGAGAATTTTATGGATATTTTTACACCCGACCAAACATATTTATGCTTGTCTGCTGCTCGTGATTGAAAGCATCCGGAATTGAGGAATAACTCATCGAAATATTGGATCCACCTTCTACGCTCGCCTGGTTTAATTTTTCAACAAAATATGCATCATATCGAAACGCATCATCCTCCTCGAAATTTTTAGATGCGGAAGGATGATCGCTTCGATATGATGCAATATCGCATATTTCTAAATGATCACGCATTAAACTCTTTTATTTAATTCATGAAAATAATTAAAATCTTATAATTTTTCATAAAGTGCGGTATAAATTTATAATTTCTCTCAACGTAACAAAATCGTTTCAACGTTTTTAAACTGTGTAAACGAGAAAAAAAAAAAAAGAGAAGCGAACAATAATTTCCTTTCTTTATCTCCCGCGGCTATAAGATAACTGAGTTTTTCTAACATATCATAGCTATACCTGTCCGAAAATGACCCCCGAGGCGCGAAACTAAATCAACACAGATCGTTATATGTGTAACATCACGGGACTAGGAAGTGGGATTGTTTAAAAATTAAACGATAAACCCACGAGAATATTCCTTCTCTACCTTGCCACACCGTTACTTCGTCCCATGGGAAGCAAACGTTAGTCTTATTTCTATCGCTGTCCCTTGCGGGGAATGATTACGTATTCTAGTCAGAAAGTAGTCCAGATTATCCCTAAATTTAGCCCGAAGTGGTTATGAAATGCAGTCCCAATCAACGTCGGGAAACATCTCTTGGGGTAACGCATCCCTCGAGACGTTGCCTTGGTAGCAGCAAAGATAAAAATAAAAATCTTTCACGTCTCGTAACCCCCGTTTATAAGAGAAGAATAAATAAATAAATATAAAAAAATATATATACTTTTCAATTTTTCTATAATTATTTTAAATTATTTCAATGATATTTTATTTTAGAGAAAAGTGTAAATATGACCTTATACAATAATTTTTTTATGAAGTTTGTGAAGGTGAAAATCCTTTCGTAAACGACGAGAGGTGAAAAGAAAAGAAAATTTTACGACCTCGTAAACTTATCGCAGTCGTATAACTGATTAATGCGTGACGGATATAAAAATCAAACTATGACTAGAATTAAAATTTATAAAAGTAAAAAAACTAACTTAAAATCGATGGTTAAATATACGTATATTTTAATAGTCACTAACTAAATATTACAGAATGGGAGAAATGCCTCAGAAATGGAATGGAACTTAGATGATCTTTGTGGATAAAGTTGCGAATTCGCAATCTTTTCATATCGTTTCAGATATTGGGAGTATGCACTTCATACTTCTTTAAATGTCGGGAGTTGGCTTACAACTTCATCACACCTCTTTAGATATTGGAAATGTGGCTTAACTACTGGATCTCCTACTGATTTCGAACATCTCTTATGCCCAGCATCCGAGAGCGACAACAGGCAGTAACATAAACTTAATATCATGTTATCGGATATTAAGGCGCAAAATCCGAAATATTCTTAAAATTCGGCTTAGAACATGTGCTAAAATTTTCGTCATTCGTACAATTAAATTTAGATTTACGTTAAATTTGACAGCAATATTATGCGGATGCAGTTTATCTTGTATCGCTGAATTTGTCTCTAAGCTAACATCAAATATTGACCATAAAGCTATAGAAACATGGCACCACATGCCCAAAATCCTGAAAATATCCAATACGTTTAAGTCGTAATAAAATATTTTTCGATATAACGTTGTGAAATGTAATTAAGAACGCTTGCCGTTAAGTTAATAACAATATTTGTTAGTGCATATTGAAATATGGAGCATCTCATCCGACTGGTGCAGTCGATTTCTTTGGATAAACAAAGAAAGAAGGAAGAATTTACAAAGCAGGAGCCGAAGTCGGAGGATGGAAACAAGAGGAGATTGGGACGGGGAATTTTTTGCGCATATTTAAAGAAGAGCGTTAGATTAGGTGGCGTCACCTTGATGGACCGGACTCGAAAGAGGGGTAAGAAGCGGAGGGAAAATAGATATTGCTTTTCAATTACGAAAGTGGCCATTAGACGAAGGCCGACTTCATATCTCTGTGGTCAGATAACTCTGGAATTACTTTCTTATCTGGCGGAGCATCAGTCATTTCCCTGTGAATTATTTTAATTAATGACGAACACTGTCTTCCTGGTTAATTACTTTTGGTTTTATTTCCCCTAAAGAGTTTTCTGTTATCGTCGGATACCATCTCCCGGAGAACAATTACAATTATAGCGAAACGTAGTTATTTATGTCACTCTATACATCACGAGTTTGTGCAGAAGGAGGGACGAGACGAAACCTTTGCTAAAGAAGACATCTCCGGCCCTGCGGCCTAGCTCTGTCATCCATTAAATATCCACAATAAATCAAGAGGACAGATAAGGGGAGTTTTTAGTCCGGGTAGCTTCTTTCCTAGGATGATGAGATGGAATGCATTAGCAGAAATTGTTGCTTGGAACAAAAGGATGTACTTTTTACCCCTTTTTTTAAAGGCAAAAAACTCCTGTTTGTTGCATTTACTAGTCTCTAAAAAGCGAATCTACCCCATAACCGGTTATCGTTTGATTTTCCTCCTCCAGTTTTTTTCTGGTGATGCCACTGACCGATAAATTAATTTTCGTCCACATTTTTTTTTAAGTTTGGAACCACTTAAACTTACAAAAACTGCCGATCATAAATGCAAAACATCCGAAACAATTTTTACTGTCATTGTCGCTCCGTGTTCCAAATCAAATGATGTATTATTGCACTATGGCGATCGGTTCTGCAGTCATAATTCCGCTTTAAATTGATGAAGGTAGTTTATCTTTAGAGGAGCAGAGAGATGCGAATATAATCAATCATTACTAGAAAGTCAACAGGATTGTAAGTTTTTTTATATAAGCGAACGGAGTTAAAAAAAACTTCATTCAATTATCCAATAAACGTATAGGCGTATCTTGTTAGAAAAATAATTTCTGAATGAATTATCTTATCTCTTGATTACATTAAGTAACAGATAATATCGTATTCTTGTTAGAAATTAGCCGAAAAGAAAATTTTCCTAAACCTTAATTACGATGGCTCCCGATGCAGATACACTTTATACAAAGCGCATTTTTGTACGCGGGGGTGGAAAAAATATTTTTTGAATAGTAAGCTTTGTCGTACTTACGAATAATAATCATTAATATTCATTTATAAAGTGGTGGAGGGATGTTCTATTAGTTTATATGCACAGTCAAATCTTTCCTGCGACATCTTATTAAGAAACTACCAGTTTGTCGACAACTATAAATTTCAGATAAAATACCATTTAGAACAACAAGATTATAAGAGTCTTAACGTTATCATCTGTTACGGCAAACAACGTAGCGAGTGACAGCCATAAACACGATGGTTTACGATGACATCGTGTATAATATTGCAATCATCTTCAATTAATCCTATCCTTATAGTGTCTAGAAGTTGACTAAAAGCTACTCTCTCTCTCTCTCTCTCTCTCTCTTTCTCTCCCTCTTTCTCTTCGTTCGAGTATGAGAAGAAAACGTCGATTTGAAGAATGAAGTTAATTTAAGCAATGCAATTTGTCGTTTGTAATAAAACTTTACATTTTATTGTACTTCAATGTTGGCTACTTAAAAAATATCTTCGCGTTTTTCTAAATCCTTAATTTTCTTGTATAATTGCTGGAGTTAAATATGAAATATTAGACGTAACCGTAACCAAATATGTTCAGAAGTATACTTAGTTTGATTTCTTGTTATTCCGGTGTACTAAGAACTGTGTCCTACAATGGTAGAAGATCCAAATGTTTCGATATATCCAGAAGTCGGAGCAATGGAATGACAATTGTAAATATCATCTTTCATCTTAAAACATTAAGAATATGGCAAATGATACGACAAAATTGATTACCGAAATAATTCGAAAGTCAAAAATAACAACAAATAAGGAAAAAAAAAGGCATATTAAGTTGGTTCATTTTTGGTAGTTGCATTAAAATCTCTTATTCAACATTAATTATCGATGTAGTGGTCGAGAGATCCAATAGTTAGCGCGTTTCTAAAGTAACTATTGGGTCTGTCGACAACTATATGGATAATTAATTTAGAATAACGGACTAGGAAGGTTGTACGTTCTTAGATTTCTTTGACGTAAGATCAGTTCGCGTTTGGCCAAATGCCATATTTGCATATGCAGAAAGACGGACGTTAATAGGGGGGGAGAAAGAGACGGAGAGTTTCGAGAATTCTAAATTCATAAGATACGCCGCCATTAAAGTTAGGAGATTCCTTTAAGAAGTTTTAACCACTCGACTGACGAATTAGGTTAAGATCCTCATCAACGAAATGGTTTTTCGAGCCGCAAATCGTAACGAAGCATCTCCGTTAACAACGCGGGGGGACGGGGAAGAATTTCGTCCCCCGACAGTGGCACCCAATCCGACGTATTACACACAGTGTAAACACGAGTGCATGTGTAAAACGGGACATATTTATTTATAACCGTCGGAGGTCATAAATGGAATTGTTTCACGTCATTTGGATTCTCCACTCGATCCACAGACTATGGTATGGGTGGATGGTTGCAGTTCCTTTAGCCAAGCGCCCCAGCGGCGTCGATTCTGGCGGGCCAACAATTGCTGGCGCCGTCTTCTCACTATTGGCACGTAGGCCAGCATGTGAGATAGGGATTAAGTCATCTGTTCGATGCAATACCACATCCATTCGCTTCTATCCGTAACGATACCCAAGGATATAAACTGCTATCCAACAGTCTATCTATCTGAACATTAAATACTAAGGTACGGTCGACTACACCCGATTTATCCAGACGATATCTGTGGTCCCCTTCTCTTTGACGTTGGCAGAAACGAGATGGAAACGCATACGAGCCTTAGGTCAGACGTGGCTGTTGTTTTAAATGTGCTACGAAAACATTCCCCCCTCGATATCCCCGGGGCAGTGTCGTGTCCGTGTTATTACACGTCTGTTTTTAGTGTGTTCGATTTTTTTCGCCGGATATTCTTGTGTAAAGAAAATAAAAATGAAGCCGTAAATTTTGTAAAATGTAGAAAATGTATTAATTTCTTTTGTGTGGGTGTTTTGGGGATGGAGAGGGAAGGAAAAACGGAGGAACGTAAAATAAAAGAGGTCGGTTTTGTAGCGATCCGGCCACAGAAACCACACCGAAGAAACATCACGCTCTACTGACGCGTGATTCAGACGGAGGGGTGTCTCGCATCGATGGACGACGCGAACGACTTACCGGAAGTCGTGGCTCCCCCTGGTGGAGCTGGCTCGGGGAAGATGACCACCGTGTCGGTCCTCTCCATGTACTCTCGGATCTTGTCCGCTTCCGCTTTCACACCGTTAGTCACATGACTCCTCGTCGTTTCCGTTTTGGCCACGTGTCCGTTTGTCACTTCCGGACACCCGTTCTTCACAGAGGGAAGGGAGGAGGAATCGGTCACTTCTATTTCGGGGCTGGTCGGCGTTACTGGGGAGGAAGGAGACGAGGAAACCCTGGAATTCGTTCCGCCGTTCTCCGCCTGATCTGTTTCCGTATCTTCTGGCATGACTTCCAACTCGACTGCAAGAAAGAAGAAACAACTTTATTAACTATGATCGATACGTCGACATTTGTAACTCGACTGCGAGAAAAAATTACGATTTAACCTTCAAAATCAATCAATTTATTAGCATGGTTTTTAGGAGAAAAACAGTTTGGGATACCCCCAAACCTCCATCTTTAATAATGGAGAAGATATTAAAATCGTCTTTTAAAATTTTCCAACAATTTCACGGGTGCGTATCCAATTAAAAATAATATTTTAAAAAGTACAATAGAGAAAACTACACGCCGAAATGAACAAAGGCGATTAAATTTATCAAATATCTCTCTTATCTTGTGCAGAAGTTTGCAAAACTTAAAATAAAATAATGCTTGAGCGCCTTTACAGGAACAAACAATAGCAAAGAGATTGACTTAATTATTCTCTTCCGTTTCTTGAAGTTGAACAAATTAAAAACGGGGTAGTCTTAGCGTCACGTCACGTTGCTTTTCGTGACGCTTGCTAGCTTAAGGGACATTCTAGCGAAGAGTTCTGCCAGCGAGCTTAATGTGCCGTACAGGAAGCTAAATGATGCTTGAACGGAACAAGTTAGAAAACAATAACCGAAGCTAAATTTCCAAACCAGATCGGAGTTGCTCCAATTCCCAAGTGTATGGTGTGTTGGAGCGTATCTTAGCAGCTGCAACAGAACCGTTCTTATCTAGACTTTCCCTATTTACATCAAAGGAATACTCCATCTAAGAGCACCTTTCTTTTAAAAAAATTGATACACAAGCACTCAAACAAACCTCCCTCCACTTATAAAAATAATATTAATTAATAATATTTCTACAGAAGAGAGTGTCACGATTAGCACGTTATATTCGTAAGAGAGGAGGATGTTAAACGAAAACAAATCCCACCAGACACTTAAAAATATCCGTTTTTTATAAACAAAGGCGATAAAATCAAATTAGACAATTCAATTTGTTATATCTTTAACGAAAGAAGAAACGAGTTACATACAAATGAATCGGACGGGAGAAGAGAGAGAAAGAGAAAAGGACATAAAAACTTAAACAATAGCCTAGGTTAACATCATTAACCCAAACACGTGTCCGAGTAACTATAGACCGTTGTAAAACTCCGGGCGAGCTAAAAACAAGAGGAGCGAGAAAGGGGGTGTGTGGAGAGAAAAAGAAGAAGCAAAATCCACAAACTTTAAACGGTGACAGTCATCTCGCACCTCCATTGAATAATTTCCATTCTATGCAAGAGAGCAGAGCGACAGACCGTTAAAAATATCTTTGTCTTTAACACCGCACGCCTTCCAGACTTGTTTTCATTACATACTCGACAGTCTCATTGTTCGACTCGCATCCGACAGACCTTGGAGTCGTTAGCTTGCCAGAAAGATAGACACCTACCCCAACGATTATTATATGTATATATACCGATGAGGGGGGAAGCGACAAAAAAAATGTCGAATCGTTTATGGCCACAGAGGCGATTGATGTTAACTGTAGGAGTCTAGTGATTTTAAATTCGACAAATCGGCGAGTGTGCGCTTTTCTGTGTCGGGGGATGGAGGAGGAGGGGAAGCGAGGATCGTCCTTCTCCGCAGGAAGCCGGGCCGACAGAAAGAGCCATTTTTCATAGGCAAAGTTAGATGATGAGACTCGAGCCTAGAAGTCGAACGATATAGCTTTCTCTTCTCTGCAATCGAATTACGTACAATTAATTGCGAGGAGGCAGAGAAACACATTTACCGTGAAAGGCTTTTTATTAGATTACGATCTGGACTGGCAAGAAAGCGTGTGTGGGAATTCGTCGGCAGAGAGGGGTGCTAGTGGAGGGGGGAGGCCGAGAGAAAACCTTTCACCCAAGCCAGCAGGTAGCCCGAGCTTTTATGTCTGTCCATAAATCATTCGTTTTACAGGCACGTCTGCTCCGTTGTCGAGAACATAAAACTTTCCTAATGTGTTTTATCTTTCCGTATGCAAGGCCGAACCGGGGGGGGGTCGAGCCGGCAAACCTTTGTCTACATTTTAATTTCGGTTCCGCGGGGGTAGTACGATCGGAGAAGCAAAGAAATATGTGAGAAAAACGGTTTGAAACGTTTTCGTTTCTTCCGAGTGGACGGAGGAAAAGGGATGCGAAGGAGGAAGAGGAGGAGGAGAAGGATGTCGGAGAAAAAATCTTTGCGAATCCCTCTTGATCTGGTGATGTCGCCTATTAATTTGTTCGGTTATCCGAAGTGGTTGCGGTACACCTTAAGAACCGAATCCAACCGAGCGTGTTCTGATCGTTAATCAAAAGAAGGTAATGGAACGAGACAAGGCACTGTAAGAAGTCGTGCATCCCCTAAAGAAGAAATAATGAAAGACAGCCGGCTATTAACGCCAATTCGTCATCGTCAAAAGAGAAAGGAATTTTTAGCGGTTTTTCATCCCCTTTTTTTCACTTTATGCCTAATTGCAGCAAATTTTTAGTGACACTTATGGAGTTTCTTGTATAATTCTCAACGCAATCAATCATCGGCTGTTGGTATTCTTACGTCGTGTAACTTTTCCCATTCTTCCTTTAATTTTGAACGAGCTCGGACCCCTTCTAATCGCATTCCTCGCGTATTAATCGAGGTTAAAGTTAACCCCCTTCTCCACCTTTACAGCGAAGAGAAGCAAAAAGAAAAAATAAATAAATAAATAAATATAAAAAAATATATATACTTTTCAATTTTTCTATAATTATTTTAAATTATTTCAATGATATTTTATTTTAGAGAAAAGTGTAAANTTTCGATTATCCGGATTTTCCCTTATCCGGACTACCTTCATCCCCAATTAGTCCGGATAATCGAGGTTCTACTGTATTAATTTATATCGATATTTCCTGGTTTTTCATAATGGCATTGTCATACATACAAGATGCTTTTTCTATCTTTAAAATTAATACAATTGCCATTTAGGCAGACCTTGTATATTTCTAATGTCCTGATGTGGTCAGTTTGAAAGGATTTTTAATTAATTTGGCATTTTGGAGGTCTGGAATTTTTTAAATATCATTGATTTTGTGTATTTATATTTGATTTACATCATTACATTCTATATTTTACATTATAATTATTTAAAAACATGTTCTGAGCATTACAATTTGGAATATAACATTGACCTGATACAGATCTTGTGTAAGATTGAAAATATTTGTCAAGTTTTACATTAAATTTCATTACTGGATTTAGCATCCAGTAATGCTAAAGGTTTTGTTGATTGTGCTATGGAGTTAGTATACATAAGTAACAATTTGGTAGAGATCAGTAGAAGTAATTAAGTGTGAAAGTTTTGCATTTGAAAAAATTTGATTATAATTTGAGGTAAATTATTTGAATTTATGAAAACTGATTGTGGAAATAAAATGTAAATTTTATATTAGGTATATAAATAATAATAAAAAAAACAAAAAATTATGATTTTAATAAAAATTTGAATAAATAACTGCAAGAAAATTAAAAATAATTCTGAATAAACTGATATGATTCTTGATATAGAAAAGATATAAAATATCTTTGTCAATGTAATAATATTGATTTAGATTTAAAAAAGTCAATAGACATGATGAAAAGAATATATTCTTTGTGTAAAATAATGAAATTTTCACTATTGTGAATGCATTTATTTTTCAATATTTTTTGTGATTGCTAAGTAGTCTTATTTGTATAATTTAAATTTTGAATTTGTGGGGCGTAAAAATTCGAGTGGAGAGAGAAAATCGTTAAAGTTAAATCTCCTCTTATTTGTTGCTATTTACGAGGAATCAATCGTCAGAAGTGATTGGAGAGTCCTTTCGGGATCACCGAATTGGTCATAAATAACGAACGTTTCCTCTCCACTGCAGAAATTACCTAAGTTAAGACAGTCACAGATCAACCCTTACCGAATCACTATATATATTTATATATAGGAATCGATCCGAGTCCGAAAATTTCCAATTACTAAATTGTTTCGTTTGCGTGTTGCAAGATTTTTGGTGGGTCGTAAATATGTTTACCGTCTTTTATTGCTCGGACAATGACAGAAGCTGGTGTAACGATCTTGGTATGTGATCGTCAATGCGGTCCGTGGATGAAGTTATCCACTTCTGATAAATACTCCACTGTAACTAGATAAATAATAACCGTTAGAGGAACCGAGTAATGGAGGTTTGTACTCGTAAATTCACGGGACCCACTCGACTAACGGCAATGTCAACAGACCCTTAGTCTCCGGTTGTAAATTCTTGTCATGCTAGCTTTACTAATGCCTACACTATGGACTGTTACACACTTAATTCTATCTGGAAATCCTACCTACAACGTGCAGTTTGGCCTAGTTAGATGCGTCATTCTCTATTTACACACAACAGTCTCTTGTTACGAGTATTGTTACTACTAATGTTTTATATTTTCTATTCTTGTACGCGAATGTATACAGGTTGAGATTTATATTTAGATGCGAATGCAGAAAAATATATTTATTTATTTATTTATTTTAAAAAGATTTATAACCTTCCTTAATTTTTGTTTTTAAACGGCGCCAGTTTGAATGTTTAAAAAATGATGGCGGGTATACTTGTACAGACGTGTATTAGTTGAAATTCGATAGTAGAAAAGTAAGAGTATCGGTTAAATTGGAAAATGTCAGAGGTCAGGTAAAGCCGACTACATTGCACGATGATGTATCAGTTAAAACAGCAACACTTGTCGCAATGTCAGGAACAGTGGGTCAAGACGTCACATCTGTTTAATAGAAGTTTTCTGGCTCTATGCCCATATTGTGGCAGAGGCAACCACAAATCTTTCGTCGGAGTTACTCATTTCTCTTACCCCTAATTTGCCATTGTGTTTGATAGAGCAACACATTGCTAGCGAAGTTATGTGTTAATTAAGTAGGAAGAAAAGACGAAATAGGTCATTTTCTCTTCATAAAAGTCTCCCTAATGAAATAATAGTTATTTATTATTGTTTCCATTACAACGCTAAAGCTTTATTATCGCCCGACGTAACAAGTTTTTCCAAATTATGCTTGCAAATTATAATTAAAAACCCCCCGATTTGAGTCGAGAGCGGGAGAATAACGAAGCGTTAGCTAGAGCAGTTATCTGCTTCGTTACATCTCTGAAAGATGAGTCTAAATAAAAACACTAACGCCGCTTCTGACTCTCGTTTGACTTTTTACACGTCTTTATTGATCCTTAATGAATATTTTAAATTTTCTACCATTCTATTTGGATGGGGGAAAACAGAAGTTTCGTCTTTTAATCACTCGGAAAAGAGAGGCTTTCAGCTAATGAAGGCGTTTAGGAGGGTACTAAAGACCTCAATCATCCAGAAATAAGTGTATCCAGCACACTGATCGAATGTTCTACTCATTGCTCCACTTACGAAGAGCGTCGCACCTTTAATCAAAGTTTTCTTCTAGAGAAAGACGTTTATATAAGGTGGCGCCTGCAAATCGGCTTCACCTCCGAGCGACGGAGCTTAACGGGAAAATGTCCTTCTCGAAATTTCAATTTAAATATTCTAAGGACACTCGATAGATATGATTAATGGAGATTCTCAAAGAAATAAAAGTTGAGCTTCATACATATATACATTACGATAATTACTGCGGTGGCGCGAAGACGGAGCAAACAATATAAAGAAGGGTTTGTTTACGTCAACAAAAGAAAGCATTATCTAACGAGGGCCGAGAAACGTTGTCGATAATAATCGGCAAAGTATAAACAAATGACAGGAAATTAAAGACGGGCGAAGATTCGTTGGAAAGGCAAACGTTTGCGATGTGCAGACCGTCAACCAGTCAGAAAAGAGCCGAGTGAAGTGGTCTTTTGTGGCACGGTTACGGCCGGGGAGGGCGGAGTGGCGAGACTGACATTTCAAATTCACTTAAAAGGAAAAGGGGGGATCTCGAACAAGAACGTCGTACAGACCGCGCGAGAGAACGTGTGTAACGAAGAAAAAACCTCCAAGCAGTTGCGCGGGGCGACAAACAGACAGCGGCTCCGTCGGTGGAAAGACCTATTCATAGTAACACCGTCCCGCATGCTAATGGCCACCGCATGACTGATGGATGCTATACTACTTGTCACTTTTACTTGTCGCACTCCCCATCCCCAAACCGGCATTTACATCACAATTGTCCGAATGCAAACTGCAGAGTCGTCTCCCCCGCACCATTCCGGGAGGGGCGGAGACAACCCGGACAAATGCATCAACCTTATGAATGCATTCGACTCCAAACTCACCATGAATATATGAGCGTCTTTCCTCCAGCTCCGACTACAATAAACTCTGATTAGCGTTGCCATTTGGGTGCTCGGAAAATCTATGTTTTCCTTCTGCCTCATGAACTCCTCACTTCTGGGAGTCGGAAAGACCGGAACCCGCTCGGGGATGTCTAGTTACTGTACTGATTCATTCCGGAATAGCAATTACCGATAGCGTTAGTTAAGTTCACTCACGGTAGGAAGTGATGCGAAGTTGCCGGATGACTGGATACAGTATTAAGTGGATTAAACGTATCGGGCAATCGGTGATGATACGTGCAGCTCTCCAACAACACCACGCGGCCACTCTCCCTTATTATTTTTATAGCCGAATATGCCAAAATTTAATTCCTCCTCCCCTCTTCCGACTTCTTGTCCTAAAGTTTTATTACTAGAAGCTCCTATTTTCTCTTAACTAGTACACCAGGCGCTAGCGCAGTTTCCACTCTTTTTCCTCATTTGTAACAAAAATAATAAGAAGAAGAGGGGAGAAAGTTGATCAGAAAAGAGTGAAAGTCGAGCGTGTGTGACCGTCGTAATGACCGCGGTAAGAACTTAATTTTCTAGAGTCGAAAAGGGAATTTGAAGGTGGATCAAGCCAGTGTCTTCATCCTTCGCACGGTGCTTCGAAGACGTTTCTGAGCACGTCGTCCAAACAGATCCCGGTCTACAGTAGTGTCACGTGCCTGTCCGACTAATGTCACATGACAAATAACTCGCTCGACTTCGTTTAGATGTCCTACCTCGAGTCTCGTCGCCAAGAGGGTTGGACCGGGCACTATCAACTAATCAATCGATTCCGACTATTTCGTGAGTTAAGAGACGGTGGGGACCTTCGGATTTTACTGCAAACGCTCACTTTTCTAGTCTTTCGATTGTTGGCTTTATTTTCCGAGTGGACTTTTATCGCCAAAACTGATTACCTATTCGATCTACCAGTCAATAACAATGTTAAAGTTATCTTTCCAGTTAAGTGCAGACGTCCGGTTGCGCATCACTTGTAATTTGTCACAGTTTATATAAACTTTAACTTCGACTTTAGAATTGTACAATTACGAATCGTTTCGGCGTAACAACAGATAAGATGGCCATCTACAGATAGAATGGAAAACTTTTTAACTTTATTATTTCTTCTCTGTTGACTTCTATCTTTCCCAAACAATCTGCTTATCCCTTTTAAAGCACACTTTTCTATATAAGTTACGGCCAGTAACCGACTTTATTCCTTTCTAAATACAATTCTCATTAATATTTATTGCGAGGCATGTATATAGTTAATTATAAAAATGTAAAAAATATACAAAAAATGCTACAATTCTATTAATTACAAACATGAATAGGCGAACAAATGTTCAAAGTCGAAAACAAAACATTTATGCTAGAATTATAACTATTATACTGGACACGTGCAATTATTTTTTAAAATTATGATTTATTTTAACTAAAATTTTCCGTAATTCGTACGTGTAAACATCTTGTTATCGTAGGCATTACTCTATGTTCTAGCGTAATAGAACAGTGAGAACATCTACAGTTAGCGAAAGAAAGTTTAACATTGATGTATCGAATTTGTCATCACAATTGTAGGCAAGAATCGAGCATCTCGTACGTAAATATGAAGGAAATCGTCAGAAAAGGAAACAAGAAAAAAAATGGAATATGCAATCGAAAGAGCCACGAAGTCGATCGATAACTTCAATCAATTTCTTCTCTTCACCTTTTTCATTTTCTATCGAGACAGGTGTTTGTGCAATAATGACTCGGAAACAAGACATGGATTTTTCCCTGCCTCTTATAATCCCGCTTTCTCATCAACTTCTCTCTTTCCGGCTTACAAAACTCCGAGTTGTACAGTACTTTAGAACGAAACGTAAGAGAAATATGGCCGGAGGAGAAAAGAAAAAATATGACCCGCAACATCCCCCGTTACTAATCGTTAATCAGTAAAAGCTAAGGGCCACAATTACGTAAACGCGATTAATCTTGTTTATCTTTTTTAAAATTTTGTCCAAAAATTGCGAAGAAGAATAAAGTAATTCGTTGAAGTCGAGCTTAAAGTAAACTGCCGAACGAAATTGTCCCGCATAGGGTATAGAGTTAAAAGACTTGTCATATGCGAGTCTCGGGGGGACAGTATGAGAGGCGACCAATAGGTGGATGACAAATCAAAACGAGGATTAACGTCACCGCAACACTCTCGACGGCAATCGTCGTCGGCTCCGGGCTGATATTTTTCTACTCTCCAACCGTTCGTTTAAAGCAGTTCCCAATTTGTTGTTGGGCAAAAAGAGTAGCCAGGGACGTTTCGATGTGTTTTACAAGTGATGCTCTGTTACAAACTCGAAGATAAAACTCCCTCAACATCCTCTCTCCTCTCCATCTTCTTTAATAAAAATCTCAATTAACGTCCGAGGTTTGGACAAACTTAAAAAACCCCCCTCTTAATAAAGTCGTATATTAAAAGTCTTTTTATTTTGCTAACGCGTTAGGTTAGGTTAGAAGGGATTTTCGACAGTTTCTCTCCCCCTCTTTAAGCTTTATTAAAGGAGACGTTTCTTTTTGTTAAAAGGTGTAAAAAAATGAAGATGATGCGGATGAGGATGAAAAAAAGTGGAATTAAATAAGAAAAGACGTAGCGAGAGAGAAAGAGAAGAGAGAGTAGAAAATCGGAGAGAAGGAGACTAGATAATTAAAGAGGCTACTCAATTACACCTGCCCGAACCAATTAGGATAGACCGGGTCCCCACACAATTAAACCACAGAACACCAGAGACCGTAAGAAATTACCTAAGTTGTATTATCTGACGAGAGTTGTCGCCGGAGTACATTTTTATCCGCATCCCGATCCGTTGACCTTGTTTCCACTGCGGGCGACTAATGCAAAGTGTAATCACTCCAATCGATTGCGTTACCTCCCCCTTCTTTACCCACCTTTACAGTTTACTAAGACGTTTTATCTACCGGAAACAAACGGATAACTAATAGATAAATTCTGATTATTCCGCGTGGGGAGGGAGAATGGGAGGAAGGAGGGAGTATGACACAGCAGAGAGCGGAGTCCCTTCACTCGGGGCGACGACTAATTAAACTATGCTATTGTTACTAAGTGGACGAGTTGATTTAATAAAAAGTGGAGCGTCGTTTCCCATTAAATGTTTTCGTAAAAAGTATTACCCACTCCATTAGATCGTGAAGGGAGCGTCACGAAATCGCGTGAAAGCGTAAGTTTTCGAGTGGAGACTGACAAAACCGTTTGCAAAATCACCCTATTGTGATGCTGGTAGAGTAATTCGGTTTTTGAGGTAGTAGAGGAGAGTTTATTTTTAACGAAAACTTCGACAATTGTATAAACCAGATCCCGAAACGTAATGAAATTACATAAACGCAACACATTAAAAGTAAACCGAAATGGGTCGGTCCAATTACGTCGAATAACACAGGAATTGCGGTGACATAAATGTATAAGTACGGTGCGAAAGCTGTTGAAGAAGGCAGAAGCGTGTCGCTTACAAAGTAATTAACTAAAATGACGCTCTCAGCTTGATTAAGGTTGGCAGAAAGAGATGTGTGAGAGCGAAAGTAGAAAAGGGGGAACGTAAAAGAGAGGAGAGAAAGGGGAGAAAAAAAACGCAACATATAGAGTCAACAATACGTCCGGACCTAGCTTAATAACAACTGTGGTGTGTTTAATTTTAATGTCCAACAAGGACAGTAATAATACACCTGATAGAAAGTGCTGCTTCTCAATTCATTACCGATACGAGGCAACACCAAATTGGCTTGTCGCTGAAACAGCCGTAATTTAGCCTAATCGGATTTGTTAGGGATTTTTAACCCCTTCTCGCATCCCCCGTCGCAGATAGAAAACCAGAAAGGCTCTATCACTACCGAGATAATAATTAATAGCTCGACGTGACAAAAATTTATCGAATCGTTTAAATGAATTGTGGATATCCCAAAGAAAAGAAGAACTGGCAAAGAAGGATTGAATAATCTCCCCAAATCAATCACGTGTTCACTTCTGCACTCCCTTCTTCACCGAAATCTTTCGGGCTGTACTCTAAACTCCTCTCGGTATGTCCTAATTAATTATAATTTTTAGAGGTGCACGTTTTCGTCCCTCTATTATAAATCGACCTTTCATACGTGGAGAAGCGCTAGAAGAAGACAACAAAATATATATTTTTAATAAATTTATCGCGGGCACACACCGGATATAAAGTTTTTATTAGTAATTTAAGATGAAAAATTTGTCGGGGATGGAAATCCCCCAAAATTCCGCGCTATCGGGTCAAATAGAAACAGTACAGTGTAATTGCAGTAGGGTCCGTAGTATGTCCCATAAAGTTTGCTCTGGTCAATAAAATGACAGTTTACGACAAAAGACGTATTGGTCTTCTTTTCTTGCATACATCCATCGTCGGAGGTCAATAAAATTCAATGAACCGTTGACTTTTTTTTATGTTCCTTCTCTGACTGGAAGACGATAAAGGTGAGATCTTGCAGTCACCTGGTTAGTCTCTTTCGTCGTCTGACTGTTCTCGGTAGACGATACGTCGACACTTACACAAAACAGACTGACAGAGAGCGATGGCGGAGGTCCCAAAAGAATTTCCTCTTCTACACACAAGAACGGAGTCCGTATATAAACAAAACTAGGACCTTTCTCTAAGCGAGCACCAAAACGTAAGCACTGCAGCAAATTGATTGATAGAGCCATCGAAAGGCGGTTATATAGGAGCAATCTGCTAAAATTGGACCGGGATCTAGTGGTTTTCTTTCCCATAGTGGCTAGTTCGGATGCGGAAGATACGGGATTTCGATACGACGTTAGGTAATTTGTGTAATTAATTTCGATTTGTCGTCAGGTGCGAAGAAATGGAGAAAGATACGAAGATGATGAAGAAGAGAGGAAGATATCTGGAAAATCTACCACTCGACTGGGCGAGACACGTTATAACGCCAACAAATGAGGAATGTTATCGAGTTTTCGAAATTTTACGATCTGTTCATCAATCACGTTTATCTAGTTAAAGAGACAGAAGGAAGTTTTCGTAGATGCACCGTTTACAGGAGAAAATTATATATATATAAAGTGAGACAGGTAGAAATCGCTGGTTTTGAGCAATTATTTGGGATCCAAATCTTTCGGCTTGTTACGTTTAAACATACAGACGACTAATCTAAATCATTACCGAGGAAAAATGGCGATGTCCGGACGTTTTCACTGACATTGATACATCAAGATTAAAGATTAGCTGGCTTAATGAGTTGTTTCATTTAAGTGTCTCGATGGTTTAATGAGGGTTTCAAATGTTACTATGGCAACTGTGGACGGATCCAAAATGCGACACATACTTGGAGACATGCCAGGAATTTCGCACAATGCCAAATATTTACAAATATGTGTTTCGTGTTTGCGCACAATGATTCCCGCGTCTGGAAAGTCTCCAAAAAATATCTTTTTGATTCCCGGGATAACGTGAACGTGACTTTGATAATATCGCGCGTGGTGTGGACCGATTGATGTGTACGTCCGTTTGTCGATCCGATCGTTCTATCTACGATAAATATCATTCTGAATCTAAATCGAGTTATTTAAGTTGTAAAATATCCAGCGAATTTGAGAAATATCTCCCCTTCTGTTCCTAATAAAATTTCACGCTCTTGTCTTTATAACAGCAAACAAAGAAATAAATTACCTTCCTCTCGTATAAATTCACTTCAAGATTAATTAAATGCCTTCGTTTCTTGGTAAGCCTCACAGAATATGTGCCACCATACATTTTGTCTTTTTGTTCCTCTACAAACGGAGGTAAACTTTCTCTCCTTTTTTACGATTTTTCGACTTCTCCCACCGAATATGACGTAGTATCCCTTCTTGGCCAGTAACTTATCATCTATTCTTGACAACCTCGGCCACCCCTATCGGTCGGGATCTCATTTCGTTCGAAGCACCGGGGGGAATAGAAACGGGGGGACAAAACATAGAGTCTGTGTGCCCGCGGCGGGTAGGGATCTCTCCCTGATGATGGAACAATAGAGACAAATGTCTGTCGGCCAAGCACGGATATGAATACGTATCCAGCACCCCCACCCACGTCCAATAAGGTCTTCGGGGGAGGGAGGAGGGGATCGCAACTCTTGTCTGCCTGTAATATAGACAAATAGGAGGTTACTGTAGAATTCAAATGCAGATCGAGATCCACAAGCACTTCTTCCCTTTTTATATATATAGATAGATAGGTCTGTAACGTCCTTTTTTACTGCAAATGTTTGCGTTTCGTCGTTTCGACCACTATTTAAACGTTCTTCAGGTATTTTTTCACTCCTTCCTTATGCAAAAAACTTTTCAACAACAACGTATTTTATTTTAAAAATTTTTAAATAATTTATATTTATCTTCAAAAACAAATTTGAAATTCACGTTTCGAAGAGAACATCGCACGATTATCATCAGTTGAGGACATTAATTATAATCGCTATGCGTTAACTACAGAGATAAAGGAAGAGATACGTTTATTAATGAGAGTAAGGAAATAATTCGAAAATAAAATCTTACAGCAAAGAAGAAAAATAAAATAAAAAAAAACAAAATAGTAGTGGCTCTCAATTATTTACTCCTCAGATACGAGAGAACATAAAGCGTCGATGAATAAATTTGATATTTAGTCTAGTATACAAGAGGAAGTGCAATAACAAAAAAAAAAGCATTATGTTTGCTGCCTTTAGAATAGTGGAAATTACTGTATCCCTCTATACGTAAGTACTTAGACGTAGGGAAAAAATTCCTAGTGGCACGTATGGCCCACCGTTGGAAATCTGCCAAATATATTACTAATCTAGGTATTTCCATCGACGGCCTTTCAAATACGAAAGAAACGATAAATAAGATTTTCTTCACTTAAATAATGAATTCTTATTATCCAGAAGAGAATTTGATTTCTTTCTAATCAAATTTCATTATTTGTTGTTTGGAGGCAAAAAAAAAATAAGAAAATAAATAAATCAAGCGATGCTAAACGAGTCGAGTGGCATTCGCTTCACTTGCTTAGCATTAGTTGTTGGGCCGAGCTGATTTGGCATTATTTGTTGACACGTGCTGTTTAGCATTTAGTTGTTTTCAGATAATGATTTAGAAATTAGTTGTTTACGTATTGTTTTTGATTATGCTTATTGTTATGCAATAGTTTTTGCAAATGTTTCGTTTTCTATCAATTGTTTCCAAATGTTTCGTTTTCTACCAATTGTTTAATATTATAAATTTAATTATTATTGTGCTAATCACTCGATTTTAAATTAATTTTCTGCTGATTGTTTTAAATCGCCCGTTTATTCATAATAGTATTTTTGTGTTAATAATTTTTAAACTTATATTAAACTATCAGACTAACAACAATATATTTTTTTTTTTTTTTTAAATTATATAAGCATTAGTTTAACATTTCTTTTTCTTTTTATTAGTTGCTTAACGTTGAACGTTTATCAACGTTTAAAGCTTTTTAAATATCTTAGTTCTTTTCGTAGAGACGAAGTCATCTTAATCGAAACTCCATTTAAACTAGAGGAAAGGAATGAGATAACGATTGGAAAAAAGTCCACGATTTATATAGTATATAGGAAAAGGGGGCTAATTTTATTCAATTTTTTCTCCATTGTTTTGTTTAGGTGTGTTGGAAATTGAGAAAGACAGACTGCATCGGTACTAACGAGACTCGGTGCACTAAAATTCCGTCGCAGAAACGAGATTATACGGGATAAGGCGATCCTAAATGGGTGTCTCTCCCAATCAAATGACGGAATGGTAGGAACTAAACAAGAGTGGTTACTCCACTGGGGTTCGGATGGAGACAGAGAGGCGCACGCTTCTGTCTCTCGGGCAGCCGGCGGCGCCAACTTACTGATTCCTTAACTAGACCACTGCCTTTGCAAATTCGACTCGCCTAACCGTTCACCTATACACCGACGGATGCATGTTTTGTAAATAAATTTTCGCTAGACTAACGTCTAGTCGTTTAACGTTACAAAGACTCTCTTCTATAACGCTTCCTTTTTAAAAAAATAAATTATTCTTAATTTAATGCCTTTAATAATTTACTGGAAGAATCTCCTCCTCCTCCTCTTCTTCCATAGCATCCTCAGTTTAACACAGGTTTTTAACATTACATTAGTGTTACAACCCACGCTTGAAGTCTAATTTTTCTTTTTTAACAGATAGAATAATATAGATTTTTTTTTATTAAAACTATTTCAAAAAGCATATTTAAGTTATCCCGTTTTAAAAAACTGGGGAGTGGTTAAATTTAAACAATTTTCGAGAAGATATTAATTAACGAAAATCCGACCCGGTCGGGTCTGTAAAGTGGGGGCTCGTTAGCGGCGCATCAAATAATAAGCTAGTAGTATCGAGTTACTTCAAAAAGTAGAATGAAAAAAAAGAGACGAACGGATGCTACTATACAAACAAACAACGATATTACTGTTCGTCCGTCTCATTTATATTACCCGGAAGGATTAACAAACAGTGTCAATCGTCAAACCTTGGTGATTTAGTGCAACGATCTACATATTACACAAAAGTTCATTATGCATTATATATCGGCTCTAAGAGGGGAAAAAATTTTTTGAAAAAAAAAAAAGGAAGACTTTTACGCGCGCTTCCTATTTACGTATAAAGTTTTAAACTAATATTTTTAACGCTTACGGGGATTAAATATTTAACGAGTTTAAAAAGTAGTTTCTTTCGTCATCCATCATAAAATATTAGACAAATAACTTTAGAGGAAAGAAACAGAGGGAGAGGGAAAGTTAAGCGTGGCAACTAGCCTCGTCACCTATCGGGTCCGACTATAATAGAATAGACAGAAGATCTCAAATCAATCAATCAAAGCAGCTATGTAACGATGACAACGAAGATCGAACGAGAGGAAAAAAGTCTTTATTACCTCAGTGTCATCTTCGTACGAGAGCGCGATTACAAAGGAAGAGTTGATTGAGTGTTCGGGGCCTCGATTGGCGCCCCCGTCGACAAAACCTTCGATATCTCATTCCCGTGCAGCGCAGCCAGCTCGATTCTTTCCACTTTTCACCATAAACAATTTCTCCCCCCCCGCAATGCTAAAATCGTAACCGATTTTCGTCTCGAGAGGATCAAATTAATAAAACGTAATATTTTGTAGTATCGGCCATTTCTTCTTATACTATAAGAAGAATCCCTAATGTGTAATAGTGATTATTCTTTCTTGTTTTATGGCGTAGACTACTTATTACTATACCTTCATTATATTCAAGATGGCTAGTTCTTTATGATTTATAACGAAGCCTATTCTTCCTGTTGTAGCTTATTCATTCGTTATTTTACAGTATAAAGAAAAAAGTATAGTATAACTAACAGTATATTTTGACTCTTCCTCGATATAATACTGATTATTGTTTTTTAATCTATACTAATTGCTATTCTCTCTTGCTCTATAATAATGGTTATTCCTTCTTATCTTCCGGTGGTGATAATTCCTTCTTATTCTATGGACGGATGAAAATCTAACCGATTTTTCTTCATCGATTTAAAATTAATAAAACGTCCGACCGACTAATCTCTTCCCGATTAATAAATTTACATTGTAAATAATAGCGTGCGTAGTAATTATTTTGGACGAGGTCGTAACGTTCCGCGTGACGCGCGCTAATAATTTTAGCTTAATNATCAAGAAATTAGAAGGAGGAATGTAATTATAAATAGGTGTATTTTTGACGTTTTATAATAATTTTTGGCCTACATAATACGTCAAAATATAACTTTAATTATAGTAAGCATAAATATTTAATTCACCTTCCTCATCTCTCTTACTCTACTTTCACGATACAAATATTTCACAAGTGCATAAATAGGTCGAAGATTAAAAAATATATATATATATATATTCTTACTGCTTTACTTAATTCGAGCCCTTGTATTGCTGATGTAATAATTTAAACAGAGGAATAAACACATTTGGCCTACTTTTTCGTTTATCTAGTTTTAAAGAGTATTAAAAAAAAATGAGGACTAGTTAGTTACACCCGAGTAGATCTTTATTAAAGGATCACTTTTACACGTCGCGTATACCTAAGTGGTTACGCATCATCAAAAAATAGATTTGAACTTTTGTTCTAGTCGAGAATTATATACATATTTATAGTAAATCTGACCGCATAATATGCGGAGGGGATTGATAACAAGCGTACCTATGGGCCATCTTTCTCGACACGCGAGACGATTGGCGAACTGCCAAGTGACGTCTATTTTCTTTGCATAGTTACATTGTGAATTTTAAAAAATCTTCGACGTTCCCCTTTCCCCTTTTCTGACATTTCGACCATCGTCTTAGATTCTATGACTCATACAACCCACTTTAAGCATGATTTTTTTAAAGGGGCGTTTTTATATTTCTAAGGGGCAACGATTTCGATCCTCCACTTCTTCTGAAAACGAGTTTTGATCGCGCTTCAAATTTCAATTTTACAGAGGAAAAACCTAAAAACTTTGCTAATAAAGAAAGAAAAAAAAAGAGGTTTGATAATAGTGTATATTTTTAATAGGAATGGTTAGTGGTTTATGTTAGGAGCAGGAAGAGCGTTCTCCTGTTTGTCATTAAGTGATTACTAAGAAATATGTAGGACTAGGTTATTATCTCATACTTTCGCGTATTTGCATGCATTTAAGAGAGATTATTGCAGTAAATCGTTGCCGTATTCTAGTGGGTTGCTTTAATCAATTCATCTCTCGAAAATTCTTTAGTTTGACCTCGTAATTTCTCCATCGTGGATTTACTTAATACGCCATCATTTTTTTTCTTTCTCGACTTCTTTTCGTTTTGTTTATTTTAATGTTATATTTTTTATCCAAAAAGTTCTTCACCTAAGAAACAGACAAATGAAACATTCCGAAAAACGCAAGTTTTTAAAAATAATTCCTAGGATTTCCTTCTTCAAAAGAAACATTTCTACCTTTCAAATATTTAAAATGTTATTCACGAATATTCAGAAAATAATGTCCAATATCGTTTTCTTAAAAAACAATATGAAAAAAAAATATTTTTTCTTCCTGAAATGTATTCCGAAAGATTTTTATTCGTGGGATGCGTTCTCATTTTTTCCGATATTCTCAAAAAGTTTGATTCGAAAAATATATTCTAAGCGATTCCCACTCGAAAATGTGTTCCGATGGATATCTAACCAAAATATAAATATTTCTTCGATATATTTACGTCCGCTCGACTAAATTTTTAAACTTTTGATGCCTTTTTAAAGCTTCGATATGCTAATTGCCACGAAAATCGTGACGAAGCACAACCCAAAAATTAAAAAAGACGAAAAAATGAAGAGGGATGCATCAGATCCGTGAGAAAATATCGTCACAAACGAGGTACCTATTACTTGGACGGGCAAGAGTACATTCTTTACTCTTTCACTTTGCTAGGAACCCCTGCAGGGAGTTACTCATTAACGCCAAACCCAGAATCATCTCCATTATCATCCATTAATATCAGTTCGCACTATAGAGAAGTCTGTCACAATAAAGATCTACATCCCTTATGTCTCACCGCTTTCCGTCATCCCTACTGGCTTCCTGCAGGGGAAATCGGGATCGAGTTGACGTCAAGCTTTCACAACACAAATGGAACTATAACGAATCCATACATCCATTATTCTCTCTCACGTGTAAATTCTACAATTTACACTTAACTACGACAAATTTATCATTCCACTCCAAACACATAAATATAATCTGGTGCAATATTTAAACTTTACTAAAGTATCGTTCGAGTTTAACTAATTTTAATTAATGAAGAATTGATTGAAGTATTAAAAAAAACTCTCTAACAAAAAAAGGGGAGGGATGTAGGACGGAACTAAATTAAATTACAACCTTTAAACTAGAAATTAATCTAGTTTATGCGAGGCCTATTGATTGCATCATCCAGTTTAGAAGAGGTTAATAAAAAATCGCATTTGCAATATTGAATCTACGTTGGTTACAGTTGGGGACGATGTTAAAAAAATCCAGAATTAATTGTTCGAATTTTACAAAAAATTTTTCCTAAAAACTTTAAAAATAATTTGTAAATTTACAGAGAATTTTAACAACTCCAATTGTAGGCTGCTCTAACAAAGAGGAGGCTCCAAGTAGGATATTAAGCAGAAAACTATGTTTCGAGGGGGAGAAAGCATAAAAAGCGAAAATGGATTTGAACAAGAATCAAATATTACATTAAATGTAGTGTTGGGCACAGGAAATGAAACGTTCTTGAGCTCAGACAGGAGGTCCTACGTTGGATAGATTCTCTGTGGTCTAGTAATTACGTCGTTCTCTCTAATTACTCGCAGGGGAAGAGATGAGGTCACATGGTGGTGTCGAAGCTTTGTCGAACTGACGGAGACCGAACATGAGTAACGTCCGTTAGCCATTTCCTTTCTATAATATCAAAATCTGTTTCGACCTAATTATGGGGATTGGAGCTACGCTTTGTTCTATAGGAAGTCGATAGTATCCACTTGGCCTAAAACGATTCACGTCCATCCCCATCGAAATGATTACACTCGACCTACATTATGCATTATGGCATTTCGTGCCTTTATTAATTAATAATGTATGCTTTCTACATTATGTATCGACTTCGGTATATAATTTAAATTAAGATTAACGTCTCCTCTAACCATTTATATTTAACGACACTACGTACTTCTTAATACGTTAAATCTTTGCATTTATTTAAAAAAAAAAAAAAAAACTTATTTTTATTTATTCTAGGATAAATTCTGACCTCTTACTTTCGTGAGAAGTAATGAATTTTATTTTTATTATATATATATTTTTTTTCTGTTTAACGCAGGGTTGTGCGGTTAGATGACCTTCGATGCAACCTTATATACGAGAGAAGGCGCGTATAAAGTTTTTAAGATGACAAGTTGGGCTCACGTTAGCGAGAAATGGAGATGACAAACAGGAAGTAGTATTTAGAAATAACAAGTGGAGCCGTGTTACCGAGAGCGGAGGCGAAGAAGGTGCCGAGACCTTTACTATAAAGGAACTCTTGTTCGATAAGGTGACAGTTTTTGTCGTTGCGAAGAACCACGTCGTCCTTAAATTTCTTCAGACTTCAAGGTAATTCCCATTAGAGACACTAGAAAACTCCAGGTGTAATGTGATAGGGCCTGTTTCGCCAACAACTAAGCCATCTATCTTGTTGTAGTCTTCCTCGTTACATGTAACGCGGTCGTGAGAAAGGGAGCAGAACGTATCACCTCGGTCCTTGTCCAAACTGCCTGACGTAACTCGCTCTTACGCTCTTCGTCATCGTGTATAAAAAAACACGATAAAAATGCTTTCTTTTTTTTATAATCCTGTAATATTTTTAATAAAAATAACACGCAGATTTCGTCTGCACATATTTTATGGTTATTCTATACTATAGAAGCTCTAAAGTTCTTTTTTTTTTTTAAATTCTTTATATATTATAACGTTAAACAGCCTAATATTTAATAAGTTACCGCTGTATAGTAAAAAAAATTATTAAATTTTTATATATTAGAAAATTTTATATTTTTATTAAANATAACTTAAACAATTATATTATATTTAATGCACTAACAATTCGTGTGTCATAAGTAGTAGAATAAATATACGAAAATATGTTGGTTACTTCTTACTCTATCAATATTATAAGGGATAAAAAGACATTATCACTATTATGAAAGCAAAAAGAAATAGCTATTATTACAAATATAAAAAGGAATATCCATTAATATTAACTATTTGTAACAATGGCTATTCCTATGATAGTAGCTTCTTATGCTAGATGAAGCTATCATTATAGGATAAGAATAACCATAATATCACGAATATGAAAACATCTTAAATAACTCATTCATATGTGTCTGATGAACTGAAAGTGTTTATAATCGTCCGGAAATATTCAATTTTTCGGCTCGTGTGTTAAGAAATATTGGTATGACATTTTCATATTTCTTTGTAATATGATACATATGAATAGAACGATAGATAAATTATGAAAAGTTAACCTATCATTTAATAAAAATTGTGGTTCGTTAGATCTTATAATTCCTCTTCTTTAATTATTTAAGATTATTAATCAATTTGTTTGTAAATTATTTTCTTAAATAAGTAATAATATTTAATGCAAATTGTTAAAATCTTAAGCTTTATAAATGATCTTGATGAAAGTAATAGTAAATTTTGGATCTCGAGGAGGAATCTTATCCCAAACCGAGATCTGAAGTTCTGAAAATTTTATTGGTATTCAATTTGAAAAAACTGTAGACCTATAAATTCCCCACTGGCGTCCGTCTGTCCGTCTGTCGTTCCTTAATCTCGAGAACGGAGTTACATATATGAAAATCGAGACCAAATATGGAAACCTTAGGGTAGGAGGTCCCGAGTAACTATATACAAATATCTGATGCAAACCGGAAGTTAGGTTATTTTAATTCAAAAATTGTTCCCTAGAAGGTGTTAGTTAGATGACCGGCACGACTCTATTGTTAAAGGAAAAGTATGATGTACAGGGGCAAGACACTACAGTACTAATTTGAGGTGGAGAGCATATATTTTAAATTAAATAAATTAAAAATATGATTAAAAATTGCATCCTGATATCGTGACGATGTCACAATAAATAATTGCTCATTATTTATTTACAGTATTTTCGAATGTGTGTGTGGTTTTATACAAATCAAATTTTTTTTCCTACTTAAAATTTTATAGTAAATGCATTAAAGTTTCGTTTATATTTAATTTACAGTGTAAATAATCGAAACGAACAGGAATTTTTACGAAATTTCTCTTAATTTAGCAACTTTTTAATCTGATATTTCAAAATAAATATATGAATTAAAAATTTTTATATCTTGTATAAAAACATAAATTTAAATTTGCTTAAAATAAACATTATTATTGAAGAATTTAAAGAAACGGTTGTCTCATTTTTTTTTTAACTTTATAACAAAATCAGCCGATTTTAAATCTGATTATTTATAAACTTTGACGTTACATAAATGTCCGGTATATAAAGCTTGTTTGTCAGTTTAAGTGACAAAAAGTTCAAAGTACAAAAGTAAAAGTTTTAACTGTAGTTTGCATTATAAAGAGATGCTATAGAATATATAACAATGATAAACTCCTTATATCCATTACCTGCGATGACGTATCAAACTGTACTCCTGTTTAAGCAAGCAATAAACAATTCCGATCTGCGCCTAACCGATCCCAGAGGTGTTATTAATGTACACCGTTTACGACTTTCAATCGCATCATTATATCTTTTCTCGAAATAAAAACACTTCTCTGTGAAAATTATGCAATAAATATCTTTAAAAAAATCAATTCTAAACTATTGCCAAATGTTTCTATAATGAACGAATGTGTGACCACGACTTTTTGTGACTATTAAGAGGACATTTTTCAAATCTTTTTGCTAAATCCGGATTTCAACTTGTCTTAAAATAAACATAAATAACCCAAATCGATGGTGGAGCGGTTTTATCTTGATATATAGATTTAAAATAATGTAGATCTGAGCGTTGTTAAGATGAAATTGCAGTTTAAAAAAAATAATAATAATAAATAAGTATCGAAGAATTTATATTCTAAACACTTTAAAGAATTTTATAAACTTGAACGAATCGAATTTAATTATCAAAGTTGAACGGCAATACGTTTTCTTTATAAATCGTGCAGATAACGAATAGTCGAGCCATAAATGATTAGCACCATCTTTCATTAAAACGATTACTAAACAACAATGGTAAATCTCTGGAATTGCGGCACAACAAGCCTTAATCAATCAAGACAAATGCCGAAATTCCAACGCGGTCATTCATTCTCTTGATATTGTTACAGAGTAAGACCTTCTTTAAAACGATATATATATATAAAAAATAAAATGAAAAATCAAGAATATGCGAAGAAACCTCGAAACATGTTCAGAATGGATGGGGATGGATGTCGAAAACAAGGGAGGTCCTGGCATGCATCCAGGACCAATCAGCAATGTAGCCATAGAGTCGGACAGAGAAGAGTGGATAGCTGAAACGGTGCACGTAGTAGCCACAATAAGGTGGTGAAATATGACACGTGAAGCACTGTTCATAGTCAACGCTCAAGTCACCCCGAACAGAGGCACTGATGCAAAGAAAATACGAAAAGAGCATCACGACTCGCGGACGAAGAGATAGAGCTTAAAGAAAGAGGACAATGCGTCTCTATATGTTTCAATCAGCGACAATATTGTACTGTTAGACAACAGTTGTGCTCGGAAGAATAAAGCCAGACGGGGACACCTCCGCTTGGCCAAAAGCCAGACTAAGCTAGACGATAGTTAATCGCCTTCCGTCTTATGTCCGAATGTCCAAGACGCGCGTTTAACTAATATAACATAGAACCCCCGTGATCGAACCATCGATACGAGAATGCCAAATTCGATCGACTTTAATCATTAACACGGGAGAACAATCGACTCCATCTCTAGTAGGCCATGCTCCACTTGCTCTTGCTTTGCTCTACAAATCGATGACTCGCATGGACACTCTTAGCACTTTGCAAGTTCTAGGATCTTCCACTAAAAAGCCTCCAAATGATACAAAATTCCTACCATTACTTTCTTTTCCTTGAAAATTATATAAAAAATTCGACAAAAAACATTTTATAATACTAAAATATTTTATTTTAAATATACATTTTATGGTTAATTAGGTTACGTTTTATAACGACGAGTTAATATAAATAAATCTGTGGAATTAAAATTCTTATATTTCACATGTGGTATTTGACCTTGTAGCGATACGTGAGATAACGTTCTATAGGCATACTCGAGCGTTTTCCCAACATAAAAAACAAAAAAAAAAACACCCCCAATAATTTATACTTGTAATTGTAAAGTAGAAACTTTTCAGATAAGAAAAATAATGAAAAAAAAAACTAAAAAAACTGCTTTCACTTTTTGAAATTTTCGACACAACTTTGAGAACGAACCAGATCCAAATCGATGATAGGTCTGTCTATCCATTAAATAATATTTTTATTAACGATTTTTATATATTCCATTAAAGAGAATAATAAAAAGAAAGTGGTCAATTATCTGCTTTTTTTTATGGCAAACGATTTTTTTTACAGAATGCTACTCCAGTTAAAGAGTCTTATCGGAAATTAACATTGATGCAGACAAAGATATCGAACTAAAAAAAAAAAAAAACACATCCACACACACACACACATATATATATATTCAGTGAAAACATAGATCAATTATAAATAAATTAGCGTGTTCAACTCGCGAATCACTAAACAAATCTAATATAAAAATAAAATAAAATTAATACTCAAGAGTCGATACCGATTTTATAGTGGATCTCTCATCAAAAAAAATTTTTTCATAATTTTATTTTATATATCTTATAAGACAAATTTATCATTTTCGGTTAGAATGCTAAATTTGACACTGTAAAAATGCGTATAAATAATTTTAACTCTGATCAAATTACTCCTCTCTTCGCTCAAACGGGATGAAGATAAATGGAAATCTCCTCTAAAACTCTCAGTTTTAAAAATACTCTCTAAAATATCCGAATTTAAATTCTAGAAAACAAATTAAACTATCTAAAACTTATAAGATCCATGAAAATAATTAAAAAAAGAGAGAGAGAGAGAGAGAGAAAATTTAACTACCAAATTTCTTACATGCAACAATAAATAGCCTACCGCTACCAATTTTAAGTGAGATAAAACTAAAAATTATTATTAGTACCAATAATAAATATGGCACAATCTTATCGACAATATCCTAATAACTAAGTTACAAACTCATTACGCGTTTGCTTTAATTACTTTAACAAGAATTTGGAGGGGGAAAAAAAAGGGAAAAGAGAGATGTTATCTGTTCGTAGAGTAAGCTAAAGTCAACAGACCAGGTGTGTGAATCGACGGAAAATCGTAAACGAACGACAAATCCTAGCATCGCAGGTTTATAGCTTACTCGCCGATAACGGCCAATAGATGGCAGTAATAAATGGTCAGGAAGTTGGTGAACTGTTATCGTCACTCGCTTAATTAGTATCCTCGCGAAATGTAGGTAAATTCGTAGATAAATTACACGACCTATTGCCGGTTTTTTTTTTTTCTTCAACCTTTTAACTCTAGAAGCGGTCGAATGACATTACATAAATTATCGAATATCTAACGTATTTTTCGGAATTTCATTATTGCGTTCCTGTTACGTAGCACGCATAACTGTAAACAATACTGAAATCGACAGCTTCTTACAGAATTGAACAAGTCTGAACTTGTTCAATTATAATACATAATTATTCTAATCTGATTATACAAAGTTGTTTTTAAGTAATTCAATTTTTTTTTTTTTTTTTTTTGGATGATTTGTGAGTGGAAATGTTAACTTTCTTTCTCTTATTTTTGCTGATTTTTGTGATGTTTCAGTAAAAAAATATATACTAAAACATTACAAAATTCTACAATTCTTTTTTTTTAAATCAATTAACAAAAATTCTTGATGAATTAGTAGTTACTAGTATATTGTTAATGGTTTGTCAATGCTTAAAATTGTTGTGGATAATAACAA
>NW_019384402.1:0-31102 GCF_000671375.1 Centruroides sculpturatus
CTTACTGCTATAATGTTCTTTTATGCGATGTTTAACAATATTATTTTCTTTACACAGAATTTTAATATTATTTTTATCAATTTTACAATTAAAAATACTGCAATGTTGATACCATGGAGATTCTCTGTAGTTTAGATGTATAGCCACTTTGTCTTTTGTAAGTTTCTTCTCTAGTTTACACTTGATTTCTTTTATATAACATTTAGGATGAGACACATGCATGACAGTTTGTATACAACTCCTGCGAATTTAGTTGTTGATCTTTTTCCTTTTTCTTCTTTATTCAGGATAAAACTCACTACGTTAGATAACCTATTTTTGAGAGGCTATAGTATGAACAGAAACATCATTAAATTGACTTTTGTATTTTTCATATAAACAGTTTATATGTGGGAAAAGAACATACCAACAATTTGTTTTTTTATTTTTTACTTTATATCTGTTAATCATATTATTATTGTACCACTTACTTAAAGTTTTTTCGGATATCTGAAAATATTTTTTAAACGGAATTAACCGTTTAATAAATATTTTCTTACAATACTCACATATGGCTATACATATTTTGGTAATTTATCTGAAATCCAAGAACAAAAAGTCCTGACTTTTAATCTCCTCTCTAATCTGTTCCCAGCTTTTTTTGGCTCAAGTTTAATCTCTCTTTAGCTCATTCATAGACACAATTGTGAGGTCCCAAAAATGAGTTGAAATTAAACATTTATTATTAGAAATATATTTAAAACGAAACTAGAGAAAAAATAATCTATTGTTAAAAACCGATCAAAGATCGAATTAGTTGTGTTAGTCATATGAAATCGCGACGAGAGAAAAAACCGCTATTGATGTAAACGGAACGCAATAATTATAAATGATTAATAATTGTAAACGGGTTTTTGTGAGATTCTTGTCATTTGTATCTCCTCCGCCACACCCACACGCGAAAGACCCTAGTTCATCCTGACGCAGGATTAACGATTCCCCCTGAAAGTCGAAGAACTTACACTGGTGTTTGAGGAGTGGGATTTTAAGTCCCCAATCTCCACCAGGTCAGCGAACTTATGCAATATCAATTGTGAATAACATATATCATAGCTCCTTTCTCACTGCAAACTACAATAATTCACTTAATATTAATAAATAAATAAAAAAGATATGGGCTTAACGTTGATAAACTCCAAAGCCAGTCTAAATCCTAAATCTTTTTTTTTTTTTTAACACTTAAACCAGATCTTAATATAGGATAGATTTAAACATTTCTGTACATTTCCATAATTAAATGTATGTAATTCTTATCATTCCCATTTCTTCCTGATTCAGAGAGTTCTCGGAAATCTCAAAGACATCCCATATTAATAATGTACGTATATACAGGCTTAACTATAAATTTTTTTACTACGTTTTCTTGCCCTTAACGAAAACTCCCAAAATATTTAAAAATAACACAAATTGTAAGCAAAACACAGTCTAATCAATTTAAAGTTTATAACACGAAATTTCTGATCTTCACAGTTTTAATGAAACAGCAGAATTAGCATTTACACACGGGTTAGACAGAAACACGTTATACTTCTGTTTAACCCATATTGACGTGAGGACACGGAGCGGCAAATTAATCATATGTAAAATTATAAATATTTAATATTTGTCAAAAGATTTACAAAGAATAAAGTCGGTAAGTTTAAGGGAAGTTAAAATAATAGGTGAGATTTTATCTCTTCATGACTTCCTCCAATAGAATGATGCACCACTCNATCAATTTTAAATCTTATAAAAACCAATCATATTTTCTTTAAAAACTACCAACCAGTCGTATATTATACATACAGAGATCAGTAAAATTAACGAAATAGATTAAAAAACGCGGTCCGATAATTCCGTTATTTTTTTAAAAAATATATTACCATAATTTGCTTGCCTATATTAATCAAATCTTCGTTAAAAACTAACAGCCAATCATATTTTTCTTTAAGAACAAATCGTATATTATTTGCAGATAAAAAACTCACATTGTTATATAGACCCGACATGTTGTTATCCGTTATTCAAACAGGAGCGTAGCACGGGTCCACAGGACACGAATTTGTATTACAGATGGCGCGCGAGTTGGATTAAATATAATCTATACTTTATTTCGATATCGTTTTGTTTATTATACAAATTAAATATACTGTATCGGTCTTTATTTCGATTTAATTCAAAAATTTTTTCAAAAAATTTCGATTTAATTCAAAAAAATTTTTNTCTATTGTTAAAAACCGATCAAAGATCGAATTAGTTGTGTTAGTCATATGAAATCGCGACGAGAGAAAAAACCGCTATTGATGTAAACGGAACGCAATAATTATAAATGATTAATAATTGTAAACGGGTTTTTGTGAGATTCTTGTCATCTGTATCTCCTCCGCCACACCCACACGCGAAAGACCCTAGTTCATCCTGACGCAGGATTAACGATTCCCCCTGAAAGTCGAAGAACTTACACTGGTGTTTGAGGAGTGGGATTTTAAGTCCCCAATCTCCACCAGGTCAGCGAACTTATGCAATATCAATTGTGAATAACATATATCATAGCTCCTTTCTCACTGCAAACTACAATAATTCACTTAATATTAATAAATAAATAAAAAAGATATGGGCTTAACGTTGATAAACTCCAAAGCCAGTCTAAATCCTAAATCTTTTTTTTTTTTTTAACACTTAAACCAGATCTTAATATAGGATAGATTTAAACATTTCTGTACATTTCCATAATTAAATGTATGTAATTCTTATCATTCCCATTTCTTCCTGATTCAGAGAGTTCTCGGAAATCTCAAAGACATCCCATATTAATAATGTACGTATATACAGGCTTAACTATAAATTTTTTTACTACGTTTTCTTGCCCTTAACGAAAACTCCCAAAATATTTAAAAATAACACAAATTGTAAGCAAAACACAGTCTAATCAATTTAAAGTTTATAACACGAAATTTCTGATCTTCACAGTTTTAATGAAACAGCAGAATTAGCATTTACACACGGGTTAGACAGAAACACGTTATACTTCTGTTTAACCCATATTGACGTGAGGACACGGAGCGGCAAATTAATCATATGTAAAATTATAAATATTTAATATTTGTCAAAAGATTTACAAAGAATAAAGTCGGTAAGTTTAAGGGAAGTTAAAATAATAGGTGAGATTTTATCTCTTCATGACTTCCTCCAATAGAATGATGCACAACTCACTTCCTGTGGTCTCTACTGATCCAATGTTGTTTAAAAACTTAAGACTGAGAATTATATTTCTGCAGAAATCTCTCAAATTTCTCTTCCTATTTCCGTAATTATTTTAATCTGAATAAATACCAATTAATTAAAATCGTGAATTTANACAGTTTAAAAATTTAAAGTTTGAGCAACGAGATGCTAATCTTTTCTGACAAAAATACAGGATGTTCCACTCGAAAGTATCCGATTTTAATTCATCACAAATGAATGAATTGTTTAAGATATGTAAAAGCAACACGTTGCATCCAGTGGGAACACTCATCATGTTCTACAAAGATTATTCATCCTGCAAGATGGAGCAGATGCCCTAAGAAATCTAAGGGAATCAAGAAATTTGATTTCTTTTGCTCCGTGGCCGTTCTCTCTTCCAGAAAAATGATAAGAGCCCCTTCTTGCCTGGATTAAGTTATGTATTTCCGACCATACTGGTGAATTTTCTTGAGGGCCAATTCCCCACGGAAAATTGCAAGCGACTAGCCCGTTGGTGAGGGGCAAACCCGTAACCACCACCAGTTTTCAGTGTTCTTATCCACTTTGTCACTAGTAATTGATCGCTGTAACGTTTACAGTAAATCCGGAAATTAAAATGACCAATACATAAAATAAATTTTATAAATTATATTTTATTTACATCGAAATATATATAAAAATTCAATTTAAAAGCATGTACAACAGTGTTATAAAAATCTATCCAAGTCATATGTTTTGACGTTGCACATGGAATATGATATTTTACTGTTGCAACACAAATGCGATGTTTGAAACTTAAGTTTGAACAAGAAACATCAAACACGGGTTATGTAAATTGTAAAATAATATTAAAAAATTAAAACTTTAACGTAAAGTTGTCTCTGCTTTTTTTTCTTCTTAATTGTTTGGGATGAAGTAAAACTCTGGAGAATGTCGATTTATGTAATCTGTAAATCTTCTATTCACGCTAATAAAAAGTATAATTTTCATATTAAAATTTTAATTTATATAAATAATTTATTGTAATATAAAATTTAATTAAAGTAACAAATAAGAAAGTTATAATCAAGGGGTGCTTGCAGTCATCAAGCGCCCCTCTAACTTTGTACTGTCACGTTTCGCTACTCGACTTCATGTTCTTTTTTTACAAAATGGCAGACAAAAAAGCAATAATCAATGTGAAATTCTGTGAGAAGTATCCTCACACATCCTACTACAGATACGCACGACCTCTTTATCTCCCTTCGACCTTTACTCACCAAAATTTAACACCATTATCATCCTAAATAAGTAAATTTCCCTGGAAAATTGCAGAAATCTTCGACAAAAAAAACGGGAGTTATTAAGCTTCAAAAAAGGTAAACATAACCGTGCCCCCATACCCAAACACTAACATTCATACATAGGAAACTGAAAAATCAAACAAAATCGGGTGTAGGAAACTGAACTTTGCGTGTAAGAAACGTAGAAAAGTACTCACAAATGCATAGTGAAATGATGGAATCTAACTTCATCCCCAATATATCCCAACTCGTACTCAAAATCAGAAAGAAGTTTCTCCAAAACGTCGACTTGTCTTAATAATATATGAAGAAAAAGATCAAAGGAATGTATCGATAAATCAGTATCTGAAATTAAATTAAATGATAAAAGCAAGGGATATTGTATACTTTACAATGTAAACTGTGTTAAATGTACTCACAATCATCAAATATTAAAATGAATTTGATAAGATAAAAGTCAAGAGTAGTATGAATATGATCTTTCAAAGTTCTTATAAAATTCAAGATTTCACGTCCAAAATCTCTTACAAATTCACTTCGCGAAACGTGAGGATCAATGAAACACTTTTCTAATCTTAAAACGTCGTGAATATTGTAGCATCTTTCAACAAGTTCCATAATAACGCCTCTCTTCATGCATACGCGCCGTAAGAAACTCTAAAAATATAAAATTCGGCAAAAATTATTAGCTGAAACGAAACAAAATATGTTGAATAAATCATTAGGCCATAATAATAATTTATGTTGACATTATTCTGAAAAATCCTGTATTTTATGTACAGTCGACTCACCTATAACACTGTTGATAATTCCGTTTTATATGAATTCCATGTTGTACGAGTCACTTAGATTTTACAAATACGTGTGCCGGGCTGTGAACGGCTCACGTATTTGTAAAATATAAGTGACTCGTACAACATGGAATTCATATAAAACGAAATTATCAACAGTGTTATAGGGGGATCGACTGTGTCATTTTCTTTAACATTTAATACAAATAAAAAATTAATTTATTGTGTCAACCTTACCTTATTAGAATCTGGTAACGTTTTAAAAGCATTGATAAAACTTATATTTGTCACAAACAAAGCATATAGACACGTGAATAATTGAAATAAATCCTTCTCGTGAAAAATTTATAAAATTTCGAGTTTTTCTATAAAAATTTAATATAAACGTGAAATGCAACAAGTAAAACAAGTGACAAATTTCACAAGAAATATAGATTTAAATACAACTTACACGAGTTTTTCCTAATCTATACAAGCGAATATTATTATATATTTCGAGTCCTATAAATAAAATATATTGTAATTATTGTATACATTACTTAAAAATTATTGTACTTACTATAGATACAATCCGATTTCATTTCAACATTGTAACATTTATTTAATCTACAGGCTGAGCAACTATTTTTTACTTGTATAAGACACTTGGCATTCTTTTTGCAACGTGGTAGGTTCAAGTAATATACATTTTCGTAAAAGAAATCAGCGCAATCCAAGCATGTATATGGTCCGTATGCATTCGTTATTGCTATTCTAAGCGAGCACACATTACATCCTGCGAAGGACAAGTAAGTGTAGTTAGTACTGTAATTATTAAACGTGTGTACTACAATATACTCAAAACAATTACTTACGTTTGAAGTCTTTAACATTCTTCGCGATTCTGGGATACAAGAAGATATTTATATGAAATTTTATAGGGATAAGATTAAAAACAAGAGATATTTTTACAAGAGAATGGGTTAAAATTCTTAGAAAGTGAGGCCACAGTGTAAAAATATTAAACCGTTGTCTGACTCTCAAGTTGTAGCTTAGGGCCTCTCATTATAAAACTATAACTTAAGGCCTCATATATTATTATTTGGTGGACGAAAAAGGCCTTGCATACGTTATTGCTTAAGCCTACAAGTTTAGGGTAAAACATAATATTGAATATATTGAGAGTTCGTTGAGAAGGTTGATTGGCCCGATAAAAATTAATGTAAATCTCAAACAAATATACATGCTAAATTTGGAATTATAGAATTAAATTATGTAGAAATCAATAAAAATATTTAAGTAAAACTTACTTATTAACATGTGAATTTGGTATTGCCATGATGCAGCTGTTCGTATGATAAAATGGCAGTCGTTACAACTTACTGCTTCAAAGTAATTTGCATAACTTTGCGATTGAAATGACGTCAATTTTCTTATCAAATATTACGTGAAATATCGCAAAACTTCTTAATATAAATATTTATAAGGCTGAATAACTCTGAAAATATTAATTTAAGAAATAAAAATAAAAGATTTGACTTAAAAAAATATATAAATACTTTTATAAAGTTCGTTTCTTTTGTTTCGAAATAACATTTTGTAGCCATCCTGGTGTGTTTATTAGGAATGTTTATAGTAAAATAATTAGAACAACACGTAAATAAATGTAAAAGGGAATACAGTTGTCCCTCTATAGTCCGACGTTTTTTAATCCGACATGCTCAGTAGTCCGACGCACCTCCCGTCAAGGTACCCGTCCCCGTTACGTGTCTGCTTGCACAGAAGCATGTCGCGATGTGAATCTCCCCATCCAATTCTTACTCGATGACACACATTTCGTGTGTTTTATGTGAGCAGTTCTGTTCGAACAGTTGGAGTAGAGAATATTGTAAGTTACTGCTAGCAAAACAATGCAAAATATGTAATTATTTTCGGTAATCCGGACACTTTTGGTAATCTGACACACCTTTGGTCCCATACCTGTCGGATTATCAAGGGACAACTGTAATATAGAAGAAGCAGGGGAATGAATTACACGTGCATTTGTGGACCAGGTGGGATGGCAGTTTTAATCATCTATGAGTGTGAAGAATCCGAAGTAACATCTGTTGCAGGATAGCATAAATGGGGTGCAGTCAGGGGCGCCGCAAGCTGTTTTGAACGACCGTGTGCAATACCGATTACGCCGCCCCCTGTTTAACTACGACTACCTGCGCTGAGCTTGCCAGAAAGGCTCTTTAGTGTTGTCTCATAAAGGTGTGAAAAAAGAAAAGAAATACTTTACAAAAAGAACTATTTATTATTACTAAGTTATTTTTATTTACTTAAGTGTAAAACCATATAAATATTTATCTACAGAAATTGAACTCTTCTTGCCTTCATGTTTGCGAAATCTGCTATCAATTTTCTTGTATCCAAGCTGTCTAAGATTTCATGTTCAATTGAAACTATAGCTATATATAAACTAAATTACTTAGTCTTTGCTGGTGCATTGTTGATCTTAAATTAATTAATTAATTAAATAGTTTTTTATAATTTTTAACTTTGAAAAGGACCTTTCACCAAATGCAACTGAAACCGGCAATGTANAAAAAAAAAAAAAAAAAAAAAAAAAAAAAAAAAATAGAACAAAACGTAAATAAATGAAAAAGGGATTAATATAGAGGAAACAAGGGAATGAATTACATGTGCATTTGTGGACCAGGTGGGACGGCAGTTTTAATCATTTCCAGTAATATTCACAATTTTTTCTGGAACCCACAAAGTCTACTTTTAGACCCTTTCGTACTTAAAAATTGATGATGAACTTGATATTTTGAGAGTATGTTATACTATAATTGTGCCATTAAATTTTAAAATAAATAAATTTATATTTAGTAATTAATATCGTCGTTACAAAGCCTAAATATTAAACTAAACACTCATTATAACGATGATATTTAACAAAAGCCATATAATCAGTAAACATCCTACGAACAGGTATGAAAGTACGTAACACGTGATTCAATACTAAGCGAGTGTAATAGATTAAACAACAAAGGTGAGTACAAAGCATCAATAACAAAGTAGCAGACACACAGAAAGAAATTTGCATATTGTAATTATATATTGTCTTCCAGGAAAAGTATTTGAGAATGGAGAATGGTGTATATTTTCGTATGTCTGGAGAAGACTGTTCTAGTGATGAACAAGATGCGTAAGTAGAAATTAAGAAAATCTCACTAAAAATTCTTTTTTGTGTAATTTTATATGATAATTTTTGTTCCTTTATGCGGAACAAAAATTATCATATCGAAGGTTACAAGTATTATCCACGAAGGATTTGAGGACGGATTGATAATACAACGCAACGAATGAAATATCTGAAAAACATGGATGCCTCCAGGAAGAAATTCTTTGGCCTTTGTGCAGAAAACCACCGAAGAATGGTAATTGGTGGCGGGTTCGCGACTCAACAGTTGACTCCGAGTTTTCTTCGCGTACTACGTCTAAATATCAGCCAGTTTCCATTGAAAGTACTTCCGGGAGGCACACCCAATTGGCATAGCTCCCTTGTGAAGCGTTGATCATACTTGAAGTTGCAAGACACGTAAAGAAATCCCGGAAAACTCGAAATGATCAGCCATTCAAGAGCAAATTCACGATTAACTTCGATTTTCATTCATCAGTTCCACAGAAATTAGTCACGAAATTGAAGTCGCGACAACTGCAGTAACTGTTGTAATATATAAAATTAATTTAATCTTATAAAATGTTTTGTATTTGTACATTTTAACATTTTCTCCCGAAATATAAAGTTAAAAATATATAATTATTCAGAAATTTTTCAGGAACGACACGATGAATAGTTTAAATTACCCGGAGAAAAGTAAGTATTTATATTTCTCTTGCAATATTTCCAAAAGAATTTTGCTTTACAGTAAATTGCNTTTAGTAATTAACATCATCGTTACAAAGCCTAAATATTAAACTAAACACTCATCATAACGATGATATTTAACAAAAGCCATATAATCAGTAAACATCCTACTAACAGGTATGAAAGTACGTAACACGTTACTCAATACTAGGCAAGTGTGATAGATTAAACAAGAAAAGTGAGTACAAAAGCATCAATAATAAAGAAGCAGACACACAGAAAGAAATAAGTAAGTATTTGCGTATTGTAATTATAAATTATCTTCCAGGAAAAATCTTTGAAAATGGAGAATGGTGTATATTTTCGTATGTCTGGAGAAGACTGTTCTAGTGATGAACAAGATGCGTAAGTAGAAATTAAGAAAATCTCATTAAAAATCGTTTTTTATGTAATTTTATATGATAATTTTTGTTCCGCATAAAGGAACAAAAATTATCATATCGAAGGTTACAAGTATTCTCCACGAAGGATTTGAGGACGGATGGATAATACAACGCAACAAATGAGATATCTGAAAAACATGGATGCCTCCAGGAAGAAATTCTTTGGGCTATGTGCAGAAAACCACCGAAGAATGGTAATTGGTGGAGGATTCGCGACTCGATAGTTGACTCCGAGTTTTCCTCGCATACTACGCCTAAATAGCAGCCAGTTTTCATTGAAAGTACTTCCGGGAGGCACGTAGCACCCTTGTGTAGCGTTGATCATATTTGAAGGTGCTAGACACGTAAAGAAATCCCGGAAAACTCGAAATGATCAGCCATTCAAGAGCAAACTCACGATTAACTTCAATTTTTATTCGTCAGTTCCACAAAAATTAGTCACGAAATTGAAGTCCTGACAACTACAGTAACTGTTGTGTTATATAAAACTTAATTTAATCTTATAAAATGTTTTGTATTTGTACATTTTCACATTTTTTCCGAAATATAAAGTTGAAAATATATAATTCTTTTGGAATTTTTCAGGAACGACACGATGAATAGTGTAAATTACTCGGAGAGAAGTAAGTATTTATATTTCTCTTGCAATATTTCCAAAAGAATTTTGCTTTACAGTAAATTGCAATTTAATCATTAAGAATGTCCAGTGTGTTGCACTCATCCTGCAATACTGAATACATACGGAGTGTGGGCTTGTTTGCATTGCTCAGATTTCTTCTACAACAATGTAGTGAAATTAGAGGTTCCTCGATGCCAACGAATAGGCAATTGCCTGTTGATGGGGGAGAACGATTGCAGTTTTTGTTGGTTGAATAAATGTTACGAAGTTGGAATGGATGCTGATAAAATTAGTTGTAAGTAACCGAATAATTTATTCTAATTCAGAAATAAGTTCTTTACAGAACGTTTGAACGTTTCAGATGGTGAAAATTACTTAAGCATACGTTTCAATCGAATGGTCGAAACTCGAGTAAGTTGCTTCGATTTTGAATTGGACTGCAAAAATGCACTAATCTTGATGACTTTTTAAATATTCTCAATCAGAAAGGAATCAGGTTGAACGTGATGAAAGACGAGGATCAGCTATTGCAATATATTCCACACTTACAACAGATGTTTATCAAAGCATCAAAGCGAATCAAAGCATTTAAAATTTTACCCGTTTCCCATCAAGTAAGATGCATTTTCTGATGAGGAATTCAAAAAGTAAAATTTCTTACATTTGTTATGAATTGAAACAACTTGCAATGCGGAAATATCGAACAAATATATGCATTTACTCAGTGTACCTGCTGTGACACTTACTGGTGCAATATAGCAAAAGAATCTAAGGTTTACTTAGAGAAACATAAATACTGTGGTCATAACCACAGTTTGAATTCTTACACATATTCATCAAACTGGAAACTAGGCGTAAAACATCCTTCTTCAGTTTGTGTATAAGTATAAATTAGATAGTGCCAAGAAGCAGGATTCAAAATCTGTTCATTTGGTGGGACAGTGAGCCTTTTGTGTCAAATTCTTGTAGAAATATGTACTGTCTCAGCCAAGATCTCGAGCGTGCAGTAAATAACATTATTGTTCAATACTTGAATTTTCTATCTGGTTTCAAACAGAAGCACTTTTGAGGTTTAGTTTCTTGTCTATGGAAGACGTTCAAGTGTTTAAAATTCGAGTTTGTTCGTATTTTTGCTTCATTAATACGTCGATTCCTTAGTCTATCGCTACAATAAATATTCTGAATATATGCCTTTTATGTTCGATGTTTTTGCATTGTTACCTTGCTTACATTTAAAACAAAATACTTTCTGATTACATTATTCTATAAATTTTTCAAGTGAATTATTTATATTTTCAGATTAAAATAACAGAGGAATGTTTAATAAGAGGAATTATCATGGAACTTACTTAAAGATGTCTCAATGTTCACAATGTGTTAAGAGCACAGAAGTCATTTTTAGATCCTCACGTGTCACGTAGTGATTTTGTGAAAGAATTCGGTGCGAGTATTTTATCTCTTGCGAAACATTTAAAAGAAGAAATCACAAATAAATCCATGTTTCGTTTTGCGGAATTATATCTTGTTTTTGAAAATCGTACGTATGTAAATTTCAAGAATAATATATCAAATTATGCAAAATTAATGCAAATTTATTTCTAATCAGATTTAACTTATCCCGAATTCTTAAATTCGAAAAGGCTTGTTACGGTGACTAGAAAAATGAAACATTTGGAAACGTATTTCAGCGAGTCCGAGATGGCCATGGCATACGTCACAGATGATTTTTCGAGATTCTTCATAGAAGAATCTTAAATGTAATACATAAATTATGAAATAAAGTTAAAATATATGTCGACAAAAAGAAGGATCGTATTGCGTGTGCCTAATTTCATATTGCAAACGGAGATATGACAATTGGGAAGTACTGAATGCCATCTTCATGCCAAATGGCAGAAACCATACTATCATATCTTTGTATAGAGTAATTTTAAAACATACCTGAAACAAATCACATTTTCTTTTATTAGTTTTTCTAGTTTCTTTAAATTAAATGCGGTAGTACACTGGAATTCTTTGCTTAACAAGTAACGACAATTACTCATGCCGTTTCTAGTTCTTCTCTATAACTTAAATACTTCAAGTACTGTTGAAGTATTCGTACTTTTAGAAAATTTAATGCTACAGACGTTATAATTGGATTGGTCTATGGTACGTTAAACATATAAAAAAGCAATTTAAAATAGATAAATATCGGAATCGTAAAGATTGTATCACAAATTTTTATTAATTCTTCAAAACTATAATATTTTAAAATAGTTAAAACGGAATAATACTTTAAAAAACATATTATTTTAGTTATAAATGGGGTAAATTATGATCATGTCGTAAATACACGTACTTTCAAGGATGAGTTAGGTGGCAAGCAAATAAGTAAGCAAACATTGGTTTTCTTGCTTAGTTACTCGCTACACAGATTCACTAATTTATTATTTAAAATATAATACAAAAATTTCATATGGAAATAAAAATCCGAGGAGTTTTATTTAAAGAAAAATCAATTAAAGTGCCCTAATATGCAAATTTGTTTAAATCGTGTTAACGAAAAGCCTTAGTATCGTTAACGAATTCTCTCATTTTCTGAAAAGAATTGTGAAATGTCGACCGTAGGAATGGACAACTTCAAATTGCCATACGTAACGAAAAGATTGAAGATAAAGTTTAGTAGAAGAGCAGTAAATGAAGAGTAGGTATTATTTTTAATTTAAAGACCTAAAATACCCTTTTTAATTTTATACGTACGTAAACAAAATAAATTTAATTCCATGAAAAATTTACATAATATTTAAGTGAAAAATGTATTTAGATTAAGCAAAATTATCCACTAAACACTGGTGGGTTTCTTGATATAAAAACACAATACATTAACTAAATGAAATATCTTAAATTTTATATAGCTAATTCGTATTTGCAGATTTAGAGCAAGAGTATGCAAAAATCGATCTAAGAATAAAGGTATGTGTTGTATTTTTTCACGAATGTCGTATTAATTAATGTATAAACAAACACTACTAACAGAACAAAATTTTCCAGTGGTTGTCAGAAAATGTGTAATTTGCAAAGTTAATGAAGCCATACTAAATACATATGGGTCGTTGGCTTGCTTGTACTGTTTGGATTTCTTCTATGATTGCGTATCCAACTTGGTAGTGTCACAATGTATAAAGAATGGCAATTGTCCACGTCTTCCTGACGATTGTAACTTTTGCAAGTTAAATAGATGCTACGATGCCGGAATGAAGGCGCAACTGATTGATTGTAAGTAAAGAAAATTATAAATTTAACATTAGCATCGACATTTTTCTAATATCAAACTATATAGGTGGGGAAACTTACTCAATTTTGCGCTCTATTCGTTTCACTCAATCACCAGTGAGTACTGTTCGACGATTGTCTGTTGCAATATTTTGAAATGTGTGTTTCTTGAATACATAAGTCTTTTTTTTCCAGCGAGGAATCAGGTTCCTGAAGAAGAGAGACAAAAAACAATTATTTGAGTGTATACCTTGCCTTAGAGATATGTTTCTCAACACTATATTCTCTATGGAACAGTTTACATGTTTACCAATAACAAGAAAAGTAAGTATGCTGTATATTCCCCGCAGTTTTACATTATCAAATTCTTGTAATTACACAAATCTGTGTACTTTCGGAGATTTTTAGTCTGTGTGTCTGGTGGCCGAGTGGATAAAACTACTAAACACTGGTGGTCGTGGGTTCATGCCTTGCCAAGGGGCTAGTCACGTGAGGATTTCCGGGTTTTCTTTACTAAATACCTAAAATGGATATCGTTTTCCATAGAAAATTCTCCAGAGAAAAAATTCCTCCCCTTGTCAGATCGCCCAAGTGTTATTGCATCAATTAAATCCAACCTGATAAACAGATACAATAGTCTATACGCAAAATTGAAACCCAAATGTAATTAAATAATTAAAATTATTCTAGCAATTCCTTCTGTCAAAAGCAATGATAAGAGGAATAATCATGGAACTCGTCGAGATGTGCCTTCAGGTTCATAATGTCTTGAGATTGAAAACATCCTTTGTCGATCCTCATGTATCTCGCAGTGAATTTGTTAGAGATTTTGGTATAAATGTTTTACGCCTCACAGAAGCTATCAGGACGAATAAGAATAACGGAATTTTCTCGTTCTATAACATTAAGCTATTTCTGATATTTCAAAGGAGTAAGTACAAATTTGTTTTACTATATGCATTTTTAAACATTAAGAATATTTACTTTTTTTATATAATTTCTTTTAGGAATCTATTTCCCTAACAATATTTATTTAACGAGACGTTTAAATACGGAAAATGAACTTATTGAAATTATAGAAAAGTTATTTAATGAAAATCTTGAAGCAATGGAATGTATATGGAAAATTTCCCGTGTTCCTCCGTCTGAAGACGTTAGGTAAGTATCAATGGGAAGTAATTTAAAAAATATGGATGGAAAGTATTTAGTAAATAGAATAATATACACTTTTAAATGAGATTTCTCATAATTAAAATTTTTATATTTGTTCTCTTTTTAGCAAGAACAATAATTTTACAAAGTTTTTACAATTTCGTGGATCTCATATTAAATTTAAGGAAGATTTCTGAAGAAAATAAACTAAAAAATAAATAAAATACCAATTTTTAAATTATTTATTTGAATAACTGTTTATGTGCGAATAAGAAATTATATTTAAAGTATTTTCTATGATACACTGTGTACGTATTTTTCATCGATGACAGATCAATTTTATCCGAAAACTTGAAGTGTAAAATGGTTTTAAACAATTAATTGTAGACTAGATTGTGATTGTAAAGAGAAATTAATAAAATATGTACATATCTTCTGTGTTTTTATTTCAATGAAGTCATTTCTTTCATAACAGTATTTATCACTGGGGTGAAGCAAGATTGTTTTGCCTGGCTTATTTGTTTAATTTTTCGTGTCTACGCGAAAGCTTATAATTTTTACAGTAATTTTTGTCAAATTTTATTGCTTTATGTTAATATAGGATGATAATCTTTTTTTCACCTGTATGAGGCCTTGGATATCAACAATATGACTGTTTGAATCTATCCATACTCCATTAATTATCGTGGCTAGTACTAACCTACAGCATCTATCCCTATTTCTTAATCAAGCTGTGAAGCCTGCCTGTAATAAATAATACGGCTGGTACCTTGTACAGTATTGGCAAATCGATTTGATTCTTGAGTTTTTATCGGGATAATGAACACTGGATCAAAGTAATTCCTTCAATATTACTAAAAAAAAGGATGAGGACAAACAAAAGATATAATTCTTAGTGTATATATTCAGATGCGAGAACAGAATTCATCTTTTGTCAGTGGTAGATGCACCATAGCAGACTTCAGCCCTGGCCGGTGTCCGGTCGATGCTTTCATTGGATTGGATTAAATCAAATATATACGGCAATGAGTCACATTGGCGATCTGCCGAGGGGGGTTACCTCTCTGGAGGTATTCTATGGGAAAATGGCCTTAGTTAGATGTTAGAAAAGTAAAGAAAACACGAAAAATTTCAGGTGGTCAGCCCATTTGGCCAGGCGTGAACACACGACCAGAGTTCGGTGGTTTTATCCACTCGGCACTGTGAGCGAGCGTGTTTGCTATGAAAGAAAAGTGGCAAGGTACAGTAGCCGGGTAAAAGGGAACTTTTTACTAAAGAAAGGCAAATTTTATAGGAACAGGAGTAGAAGGATTTTGTAAAAATATCAGAAAAGCAATATTTTGAAGGAAAGCATTTAATTTATGCAAACACAAACTTATTGTAATAAGTTTTTCACTATATAATACAAAATTGGTTTTCTAATACTCTTTTTCAGTAAAACGAAATACAGGAATATCAGGTTCTTCTTCAGGAGGAACATCGTTTGTAATTGATGTTAATTTGTTGGGAATCTGGATGTTGTCGGAACGATCCAAATCTTCTTCAGGTTTAGCGACACAAATAATATTTGATCTTTGTTCAGGTGTAACAAGAACTTTCCGCATTTTAAGAATTGTATAATGATTGTAGACGCAAGTGAAAAAGTATATCTGAAAATAAGAAAATTCTTCTTAAATGTTTTGCGAATTAAGAAATGAAATACATCCGAGCTTCCATATGTCGCCACGATTTGCTTTTAAAATTGGCATTACATCGAGTGTTGAAAGAAACCGAAGTGCGTTATAAAAGAAGGACGTTATATCGAAGCTAGTGTATTCTTATTTTATCTATATTTAAATACTTACCCCTGTATAGCAGAATATGAAAGTTGACAGACTTAAAACCATTATAATCTGTAAAGTATTAATAAAAAAAATGTTTAAACGACTATTGTTAAAAGAAACAAAGATCTTAAATTTATCATTGAATTCTTCAAAGTTAAAAAGAAGTGCAGTTTAGTGTTTTAAAGATCAGGATAAGCATTTTATAGAAGTGCATTAATGCAGGAGTAGGTGCTCTTCGGGAAGACTTTTATTGTACATTGATCCATACATAGGTGTCAAACACGCGGAGTAAACCCGAAAAACTCCACGCGAATACACGACCAACTACCACTGTGTAGTAGTTTTATGCACTCGGCTACTGGTGGACTTATCAGGAGGTGTGAAGGTAATAAAATAAGAAAAGGGGTGCGATGTCCACGTTTTACCAGTTTAATAATAATGAAGAGCAAATCAGTTCATTTTTCCGTTTTCTTCATTACACAGTTTTAACTTATAAAATGCAGTAAACGTTAATTAAAAACAGTGCGAGAGAGATTGTATCATGGAATTTCATGAAGTGTCCAGGTTTTTAATTGCACATTTTTAATATCGTAACTATGAAAAAACACAAATCGGATCGATGAAAGTGTTATATAGAGGGAAGACAGATAGTCCATTATATATAACTTGATATTTAACATAAAACTACTTACAAAAACTGGTAATAAAGATGCGAGTGCCATTGCAATAGTTGTTGCAGCTGCAGTTTTAATCATTATAATCCAAATCCATATCATCCAAGGGATCATAAGTATGTGGTTGTCCTGAAAATATCTAAATTAAAGAATTAAACAACAACAACAACAAAAATTCTCTACCATCCATCAATTTTCTTTAAATTGCATGACATCTGAAAGATTCTGCAGCTCTGTTGTAATTTAAGCAAATCATTTGAACTAAATGTCAAGTACAAAAAATTTTTTGAATTTTGATAAATTCAAATTTTCATTAACTCATTTATATACATTAGAAAAGTCAACATATATACTAAAAAATCACATAATTATACATACAATTTCAAGTGCAACGTATAGCAGAATGCTGAACATTAACAATGCAGTCCATTCAGTAATGTTAATAATAAAATACCACGTGTAATCTGTAAATAAATGAATTAAATTTATTACTTTCTATTCTTTTCCACGGTTGCCACTAAATTTTGTGGTGGCTCTAGTGAAATGTAAACAATGTCTACTTATCGAGGATAACGCGTGTGAATATCTTTTAAACTTTACATTAAACAATTGTTCGATACTGCTCTTTGCTCTAGTATAAATATAAACAGGGTTATTATTATAATAAATCGAAAATTCGCTTTCACAAGTTTGCGGTATTGTAATGTGTTGCAGTTTAAACTGCTGTATTTATGTTTAACAAATGTCTTCTGCAAGACTGTAATCTGTTGCAACGCTCTTGTTAGTTGCAAGGCCATAATCTGTTTCAAGTCGCAAGTCTCTTTTTACGCTGTAATCTGTTGTATACAAGTTTCAATACATTGAATTTACGAATACAGCCTTTTGAAAATTAATCTGGAATAATTCCTTGAATTTAAATGAATATAATTTTCTTACTACTGCCTTCTTCCCNGAAATTGAAGTCCTGACAACTACAGTAACTGTTGTGTTATATAAAACTTAATTTAATCTTATAAAATGTTTTGTATTTGTACATTTTCACATTTTTTCCGAAATATAAAGTTGAAAATATATAATTCTTCCGGAATTTTTCAGGAACGACACGATGAATAGTGTAAATTACTCGGAGAGAAGTAAGTATTTATATTTCTCTTGCAATATTTCCAAAAGAATTTTGCTTTACAGTAAATTGCAATTTAATCATTAAGAATGTCCAGTGTGTTGCACTCATCCTGCAATACTGAATACATACGGAGTGTGGGCTTGTTTGCATTGCTCAGATTTCTTCTACAACAATGTAGTGAAATTAGAGGTTCCTCGATGCCAACGAATAGGCAATTGCCTGTTGATGGGGGAGAACGATTGCAGTTTTTGTTGGTTGAATAAATGTTACGAAGTTGGAATGGATGCTGATAAAATTAGTTGTAAGTAACCGAATAATTTACTCTAATTCAGAAATAAGTTCTTTACAGAACGTTTGAACGTTTCAGATGGTGAAAATTACTTAAGCATACGTTTCAATCGAATGGTCGAAACTCGAGTAAGTTGCTTCGATTTTGAATTGGACTGCAAAAATGCACTAATCTTGATGACTTTTTAAATATTCTCAATCAGAAAGGAATCAGGTTGAACGTGATGAAAGACGAGGATCAGCTATTGGAATATATTCCACACTTACAACAGATGTTTATCAAAGCATCAAAGCGAATCAAAGCATTTAAAATTTTACCCGTTTCCCATCAAGTAAGATGCATTTTCTGATGAGGAATTCAAAAAGTAAAATTTCTTACATTTATTATGAATTGAAACAACTTGCAATGAGGAAACATCGAACAATATGTGCATTTATTCAGTCTAATTTGTACCTGCTGAGACATTTACAGGCGCAATATAGCAAAAGAATCTAAGCTTTACTTAGAGAAACATAAATACTGTGGCCACAGTTTGAATTACACATATTCATCAAACTGGAAACTAGGCGTAAAACATTCTTCTTCAGTTTGTGTATAGGTATAAATTAGACAGTGCCAAGAAGCAGGATTTAAGATCTGTTCATTTGGTGGGACAGTGACCCTTTTGTGTCAAATTTTTGTAGAAATATGTACTGTCTCAGCCAAGATCTTGAGTGTGCAGTTAATAACATTATTGTTCAACACTCGAATTTACAACCTAATTCCAAACAGAAGAACTTTTGAAGTTTAGTTTCTTGTCTATGAAAGACGTTCAAGTGTTTAAACTTCGAGTTTGTTCGTATTTTTGCTTCACTAATACGTTGATTCCTTAGTCTATCGCTACAATAGGTATAGTAACAGATGGATATTCTGAATATATGCCTTTTATGTTCGATGTTTTTGCATTGTTACCTTGCTTATATTTAAAATAAAATACTTTCTGATTTATAGTCTGTGATTACATTATTCTATAAATTTTTCAAGCGAATTATATATATTTTCAGATTAAAATAGCGGAGGAATGTNATATTCTGAATATATGCCTTTTATGTTCGATGTTTTTGCATTGTTACCTTGCTTATATTTAAAATAAAATACTTTCTGATTTATAGTCTGTGATTACATTATTCTATAAATTTTTCAAGTGAATTATTTATATTTTCAGATTAAAATAACAGAGGAATGTTTAATAAGAGGAATTATCATGGAACTTACTCAAAGATGTCTCAATGTTCACAATGTGTTAAGAGCACAAAAGTCATTTTTAGATCCTCACGTGTCACGTAGTGATTTTGTGAAAGAATTCGGTGCGAGTATTTTATCTCTTGCGAAACATTTAAAAGAAGAAATCACAAATAAATCCATGTTTCGTTTTGCGCAATTATATCTTGTTTTTGAAAATCGTACGTATGTAAATTTCAACAATAATATATCAAATTATGCAAAATTTATGCAAATTTATTTTTAATCAGATTTAACTTATCCCGAATTCTTAAATTCGAAAAGGCTTGTTACGGTGACGAGAAAAATGAAACATTTGGAAACGTATTTCAGCGAATCCGGGATGGCCATGGCATACGTCACAGATGATCCTTCGAGATTCTTCATAGAAGAATCTTAAATGTAATACATAAATTATGAAATAAACTTAAAATCTATGTCGACAAAAAGAAGGATCGTATTGCATGTGCCTAATTTCACGCTTCCCTGTATTCATATCGTCGTTTGCGATATGACAATTGGGAAGTATTGAATGCCATATTGATGCCAAATGGTGGAAACAATACTATTATATCTTTCTATAGAGTAATTTTAAAACATACCTGAAGCCAAATCACATTTCCTTTTATTAGTTTTACTAGTTTTTTTAAATGAAATGTGGTAGTACATTGGAATTCTTTGCTTAACAAGTAACGACAATTACTCACGTCGTTTTTAGTTCTTCTCTATAACCTATATACTTCAAGTACTGTTGAAGTATTCATACTTTTAGAAAATTCAATACTACAGACGTTATAATTGGATTGGTCTATGGTACGTTAAACATATAAAAAAGAAATTTAAAATAGATAAATATCGGGATCGTAAAGATTGTATCACAAGTTTTTATTAATTCTTCAAAACTATAATATTTTAAAATAGTTAAAACGGAATAATACTTTAAAAAACATATTATTTTAGTTATAAATGGGGTAAATTATGATCATGTCGTAAATACACGTACTTTCAAGGATGAGTTAGGTGGCAAGCAAATAAGTAAGCAAACATTGGTTTTCTTGCTTAGTTACTCGCTACACAGATTCACTAATTTATTATTTAAAATATAATACAAAAATTTCATATGGAAATAAAGATCCGAGGAGTTTTATTTAAAGAAAAATCAATTAAAGTGCCCTAATATGCAAATTTGTTTAAATCGTGTTAACGAAAAGCCTTAGTATCGTTAACGAATTCTCTCATTTTCTGAAAAGAATTGTGAAATGTCGACCGTAGGAATGGACAACTTCAAATTGCCATACGTAACGAAAAGATTCAAGTTAAAGTTTAATAAAAGAGCAGTAAATGAAGAGTAGGTATTATTTTTAATTTAAAGACCTAAAATACCCTTTTTAATTTTATACGTACGTAAACAAAATAAATTTAATTCCATGAAAAATTTACATAATATTTAAGTGAAAAATGTATTTAGATTAAGCAAAATTATCCACTAAACACTGGTGGGTTTCTTGATATAAAAACACAATACATTAACTAAATGAAATATCTTAAATTTTATATAGCTAATTCGTATTTGCAGATTTAGAGCAAGAGTATGCAAAAATCGATCTAAGAATAAAGGTATGTGTTGTATTTTTTCACGAATGTCGTATTAATTAATGTATAAACAAACACTACTAACAGAACAAAATTTTCCAGTGGTTGTCAGAAAATGTGTAATTTGCAAAGTTAATGAAGCCATACTAAATACATATGGGTCGTTGGCTTGCTTGTACTGTTTGGATTTCTTCTATGATTGCGTATCCAACTTGGTAGTGTCACAATGTATAAAGAATGGCAATTGTCCACGTCTTCCTGACGATTGTAACTTTTGCAAGTTAAATAGATGCTACGATGCCGGAATGAAGGCGCAACTGATTGATTGTAAGTAAAGAAAATTATAAATTTAACATTAGCATCGACATTTTCCTAATATAAAACTATATAGGTGGGGAAACTTACTCAATTTTGCGCTCTATTCGTTTCACTCAATCACCAGTGAGCGCTGTTAGACAATTGTCTGTTGTAATATTTTGAAATGTGTGTTTCTTGAATACATAAGTTTTTTTTCCAGCGAGGAATCAGGTTCCTGAAGAAGAGAGACAAAAAACAATTATTTGAGTGTATACCTTGCCTTAGAGATATGTTTCTCAACACTATATTCTCTATGGAACAGTTTACATGTTTACCAATAACAAGAAAAGTAAGTATGCTGTATATTCCCCGCAGTTTTACATTATCAAATTCTTGTAATTACACAAATCTGTGTACTTTCGGAGATTTTTAGTCTGTGTGTCTGGTGGCCGAGTGGATAAAACTACTAAACACTGGTGGTCGTGGGTTCATGCCTTGCCAAGGGGCTAGTCACGTGAGGATTTCCGGGTTTTCTTTACTAAATACCTAAAATGGATATCGTTTTCCATAGAAAATTCTCCAGAGAAAAAATTCCTCCCCTTGTCAGATCGCCCAAGTGTTATTGCATCAATTAAATCCAACCTGATAAACAGATACAATAGTCTATACGCAAAATTGAAACCCAAATGTAATTAAATAATTAAAATTATTCTAGCAATTCCTTCTGTCAAAAGCAATGATAAGAGGAATAATCATGGAACTCGTCGAGATGTGCCTTCAGGTTCATGATGTCTTGAGATTGAAAGCATCCTTTGTTGACCCTCACGTATCTCTCAGTGAATTTGTTAGAGATTTTGGTATAAATGTTTTACGCCTCACAGAAGCTATCAGGACGAATAAGAATAACGGAATTTTCTCGTTCTATAACATTAAGCTATTTCTGATATTTCAAAGGAGTAAGTACAAATTTGTTTTACTATATGCATTTTTAAACATTAAGAATATTTACTTTTTTTATATAATTTCTTTTAGGAATCTATTTCCCTAACAATATTTATTTAACGAGACGTTTAAATACGGAAAATGAACTTATTGAAATTATAGAAAAGTTATTTAATGAAAATCTTGAAGCAATGGAATGTGTATGGAAAATTACCTGTGTTTCTTTGTCTGAAGACATTAGGTAAGTATCAATGGGAAGTACTTTAAAAAGTACGGATGAAAGTATTTAGTAAATAGAATAATATACATTTTTAAATGAGATTTCTCATAATTAAAATTTATATATTTGTTCTCTTTTTAGCAAGAACAATAACTTTACAAAGTTTTTACAATTTCGTGGATCTCTTATTAAATTTAAGGAAGATTTCTGAAAAAAATAAACTAAAGAATAAATAAAATACCAACTTTTAAAATATTTATTTGAATAACTGTTTGTGTTCGNTACCTAAACAAAATAAATTTAATTTCATGAAAAATTTACAAAATATTTAAGTGAAAAATGTATTTAGATTAAATATGGAAAAATTTTACACGAAATATGACAATATTTTACTCTTCCGCACGTAGAATTTACAGCCAAACCTCTGAACAACTGCCACTGATGGGACCATAAAAATGGCCGTTATTAGAGTTTGAACGATTATTTATTTTTTAAAATATATTCCAAGAGTTATTTAATTTAATTTAGGAGCTTTTCTTTGATACATTCCTAGAAGTGCAGAAATCCTTGCATTAGAAATTCATTTTATCGACAAGAACGTGTGGTTATCTGGCTTCTAAATGAACTAAAAGTGGCAACGGTCATTCAGCAAGGTGGATCCTTTGAATATTTCGCTAAATGACAACACGCTAGACAATCTCGAAAGGTTAGTTAAGCAAAATTAAAAACATTGTATAAGTTCATGCAAAGTGTGCTGATGCCACAAGAGATCGAAGCTCAATCGAAAATTGATTAGGATGGCGCTTATTGACTATTTCACTCTTAAAGTTCTTTATTCCCAAGTTATGATGCAAGCCTTAAAATTCCTTAGCCCGATGAAAACGTTGAATTGATGGAATAAGGCAACGCGTCATATTGGAGGAGTAAGTCTCAGCAGAACGATATGCCCTGTTACCCACGTAAAAAATCCTGAAAACTACAATCGGTTGGCGAGGAACTAATCTCTGACCAATTATCAGTATTCTCTGATTGTTCACTAAACTCTGGTTAGTTAGTTGCAGGCAGATTCGGACTCACCGATGTTTAGTGGTTTATCCACTAAATACTGGTGGATTTCTTGATATAAAATACAAGACACTAACTAAATAAAATATCTTAAATTTTATATAGCGAATTCGTATTGCAGATTTAGAGCAAGGGTATGCAAAAATCGACCTAAGAGTAAAGGTATGTGTTGTATTTTTCACGAATGTCGTATTAATTAATGTATAAACAAACACCACTAACAAAAACAAAATTTTTCCAGTGGTTGTCAGAAAATGTGTAATTTGCAAAGTTAACGAAGCCATACTAAATACATATGAATCATGGGCTTTCTTGTACTGTTTGGATTTCTTCTATGATTGCGTATCCAACTTGGTAGTGCCACAATGTGTAAAGAATGGCAATTGTCCACGTCTTCCTGATGATTGTAACTTTTGCAAGTTAAATAGATGTTACGATGCTTGAATGAAGGCACAACTGATTGATTGTAAGCAAAGAAAATTATAAATTTAACATTAGCATCGACATTTTCCTAATATAAAACTATATAGGTGGGGAAACTTACTCAATTTTGCGCTCTATTCGTTTCACTCAATCACCAGTGAGTACTGTTAGATAATTGTCTGTTGTAATATATTGAAATGTGTGTTTCTTGAATACATAAGTTTTTTTTCCAGCGAGGAATCAGGTTCCTGAAGAAGAGAGATGAAAAACAATTATTTGAGTGTATACCTTGCCTTAGAGATATGTTTCTCAACACTATATTCTCTATGAAACAATTTACATGTTTAACAACAAGAAGAAATGTAAGTATGTTGTGTATTCCTAGCAGTTTTACATTATAAAATTCTTGTAATTACACAAATCTGTATACTTTCGGGGATTTTGTAGTCTGTGCCCACCGGTGGCCGAGTAGATAAAACTAGTAAACAATGGTGGTCGTAGGTTCGTGTCTCGCCAAGGGACTAGTCACGTGGGGATTTCCGGGTTTTCTTCACTAAATACCTAAAAAGGAGACTGTTTTCTATAGAAAATTCTACAGAGAGAAAATTCCTCCCCTTGTCAGATCGCCCAAATGTTATTGCATCAATTAAATCCAACCTGATAAAAAGATACAATAGTCTATAAACAGAATTGAAACCCAAATTGAATTTTTAGATAAATGTATGTAAATAATGAAAATTATTCTAGCAATTGCTTTTGTCAAAAGCAATGATAAGAGGAATAATCATGCAACTCGTCGAGATGTGCCTTCAGGTTCATGATGTCTTGAGATTGAAAGCATCCTTTGTTGACCCTCACGTATCTCTCAGTGAATTTGTTAGAGATTTTGGTATAAATGTTTTACGCCTCACAGAAGCTATCAGGATGAATAAGAAGAAAGGGATTTTCTCGTTCTATGACAATAAGCTATTTCTGATATTTCAAGAAAGTAAGTACAAATTTGTTTTACTATATGCAATTTTAAACATTAAGAATATTACTTTTTATATAATTTCTTTTATTAATCTGTTTTCTTAACAATATTTATTTAATGAGACGTTTAAATACGTAAAAAAAATTATTGAAATTATAGAAAAGTTATTTAATGAAAATCTTGAAGCAATGGAATGTGTATGGAAAATTACCTGTGTTTCTTTGTCTGAAGACATTAGGTAAGTATCAATGGGAAGTACTTTAAAAAGTACGGATGAAAGTATTTAGTAAATAGAATAATATACATTTTTAAATGAGATTTCTCATAATTAAAATTTATATATTTGTTCTCTTTTTAGCAAGAACAATAACTTTACAAAGTTTTTACAATTTCGTGGATCTCTTATTAAATTTAAGGAAGATTTCTGAAAAAAATAAACTAAAGAATAAATAAAATACCAACTTTTAAAATATTTATTTGAATAACTGTTTGTGTTCGAATAAAAAATTATATTTAAATTATTTTCTATGATACACTGTATACGTATTTGTCCTCGATGACAGATCAATTTCATCAGAAAACTTGAAGTGTAAAATGTGTTTTAAACAATTAATTGTAGACTAGATTGTGATTTTAAAGAAAAATTAATAAAATATGTACATGTCTTCTGTGTTTTTATTTCAATGAAGTCCTTACTTTCATAACAGTATTTATCACTTGGGTGAAAGCAAAATTCTTTTGCCTGGCTGTTTTGTTTGAATTTTTCGTGTCTACGTGAAAGCTTATAATTTTTACAGTGATTTTTGTCAAATTTTATTGCTTTATGTTAATATAGCCAATAATAATTCTTTTTTTTATCGCTATGAGACTTTGGATATCAACAATATGACTGTTTGAATCTATCCAGACTCCATTAATTATCGTGGCTAGTACTAACCTGCAGTATCTATCCCTATTTCTTAAGCTGTAAATCCTGCCTGTACTAAATAATACGGCTGGTACCTTGTACAGTATTGGCAAATCGATTTGATTCTCGAGTTTTTGTCGGGATAATGAACACTGGATCAAAGTAATTCCTTCAATATTATGTCAAAAGTAGTAAAAAATGATGAGGACAAACTAAACATATAATTCTTAGTGTATATATTTAGATGCGAGAACAGAATTCATCTTTCGTCAGTGGTAGATGCACCATAGCAGACTTCAATCCTGACTGGTGTCCGATCGATGCTTTCATTGGAATTAGATCAAATGTATACGGCAATGAGTCACATTGGCGATCAGCTGAAAGGGGTTACCTCTCTGGAGGAATTCTATGGGAAAATGGCTCTATTTAGATGTTAGAAAAGTAAAGAAAACCCAAAAAATTCCACGTGGTCAGACCATTTGGCCACACGTGAACACGCGACCAGAGTTCGGTGGTTTTATGCACTCGGCACTGTGAGCGAGCGTGTTTGCTACGAAGAAGGGTGGAAAGGTAGAGTAGCCGAGTAAAAAGGAATTTTTTATTAAAGAAAGGTAAATTTCATACGAATAGGAGTAGAAGGATTTTATAAAAATACTGTATAAAAAAAGCAATATTTTGAAGGAAAACATTTAATTTATAATTATTACAATATGTTGCTCACTATATAATACAAAATTGGTTTTCTAATACACTTCTTCAGTAAAACGAACTACAGGAATATCAGGTTCTTCTTCAGGAGGAACATCGTTTGTAATTGATGTTAATTTGTCGGGAATTTGGATGTTGTCGGAAAGATCCAAATCTTCTTCAGGTTTAGCGACACGAATAATATTTGATTTTTGTTCAGGTGTAACAAGAACTTTCCGCATTTTAAGAATTGTATAATGATTGTAGACGCAAGTGAAAAAGTATATCTGAAAATAAGAAAGTTCTTCCTAAATGTTTTGCGAATTAAAAAATGAAATACATCCGAGCTTCCATATGTCGCCACGATTTGCTTTTAAAATTGGCATTACATCGAGTGTTGAAAGAAACCGAAGTGAGTCATAAAAGAAGGACGTTATATCGAAGCTAGTGTATGCTTATTTTATCTATATTTAAATACTTACCCCTGTACAGCAGAATATGAAAGTTGACAGACTTAAAAGCATTATAATCTGTAAAGTAATAAAAAATGTTGAAACAGATCTTAAATCAATCATTGAATTCTTCAAAGTTAAAGAGATGTGCAGTTTAGTGTTTTAAAGATCAGGATAAGCATTTCATAAAAGTGCATTAATGCAGGAGTAGGTGCTCTTCGGGAGGACTTTTATGGTTATGGTTAACTGATCCTTACATAGGTGTCAAACAGGAGGAGAAAACCCGAAAAACTCCACGCCAACACACGACCAACTACCACTGTGTAGTAGTTTTTATTCACTCGGCTACTGGTGGACTTATCAGGAGGAGTAAAGGTAATAAAATAAGAAAAGGGGCGTGATTCCACGTTTCACCAGGTTAATAATAACGAAGAACAAATCCAGTTCGTTTTTCCTTATAAACTTATAAAATGCAGTAAACTTAAATTAAAAACTGTGCGAGGGAGATTATATTATGGAATTTCATGAAGTGTCCAGGTTTTTAATTGCACATTTTTAATATCATAACTACAAAAAAAAACCGGATCGATGAAAGGGTTATATAGAGGGAAGACAGATAGTCCATTATATATAACTTGATATTTAACATAAAACTACTTACAAAAACTGGTAATAAAGATGCGAGTGCCATTGCAATAGTTGTTGCAGCTGCAGTTTTAATCATTATAATCCAAATCCATATCATCCAAGGGATCATAAGTATGTGGTTGTCCTGAAAATATCTAAATTAAAGAATTAAACAACAACAACAACAAAAATTCTCTACCATCCATCAATTTTCTTTAAATTGCATGACATCTGAAAGATTCTGCAGCTCTGTTGTAATTTAAGCAAATCATTTGAACTAAATGTCAAGTACAAAAAATTTTTTGAATTTTGATAAATTCAAATTTTCATTAACTCATTTATATACATTAGAAAAGTCAACATATATACTAAAAAATCACATAATTATACATACAAGTTCAAGTGCAACGTACAGCAGAATGCTGAACATTAACAATGCAGTCCATTCAGTAATGTTAATAATAAAATACCACGTGTAATCTGTAAATAAATGAATTAAATTTATTACTTTCTATTCTTTTCCACGGTTGCCACTAAATTTTGTGGTGGCTCTAGTGAAATGTAAACAATGTCTACTTATCGAGGATAACGCGTGTGAATATCTTTTAAACTTTACATTAAACAATTGTTCGATACTGCTCTTTGCTCTAGTATAAATATAAACAGGGTTATTATTATAATAAATCGAAAATTCGCTTTCACAAGTTTGCGGTATTGTAATGTGTTGCAGTTTAAACTGCTGTATTTATGTTTAACAAATGTCTTCTGCAAGACTGTAATCTGTTGCAACGCTCTTGTTAGTTGCAAGGCCATAATCTGTTTCAAGTCGCAAGTCTCTTTTTACGCTGTAATCTGTTGTATACAAGTTTCAATACATTGAATTTACGAATACAGCCTTTTGAAAATTAATCTGGAATAATTCCTTGAATTTAAATGAATATAATTTTCTTACTACTGCCTTCTTCCCATCTGTAAGAACACTTCCTACTTCTGCCGTATCTAACAAATCTTCAATCTGTCACAGGTAAGATTACACGCATACTTATTTACAATTTATAGAAAGTAAAAATAATTTTTATGGTTTAGAAGTACAAATATCTAAGTTCCTTCTCTACGCTTTTATTACATCTTGTCAGCAGCCTCAAGATTATTGAAAACGTTTATTAACCATTACAATAGTGTACACAAGTTATTTATGAAATTATTTATTATGTATGAGAATAACTGATAATCTGCAAACAAGAAATTAAAAAACTACACTAAAAAGTACTAACGTTTTTGGCCAAAATATATTTTCAGAACGGAAAGGTTATTAGACGTTGCCATATCCAAAATCATGGTAATGGACAGAAGCTGAAAATTGTTAAATTAAATGTAGACGATTATGCAAAGCGTCATACAGAGAATTATTTAGAATTGTAAAATTAAGAAAAAAGTCTTTAATGTTTACCCACTGCACTTATAAATGCTGAATAATACGAAGCTTCTTTGTTGGTGTCAAAACACTTGAATACACAGACACACATTATATATTATAAATAGATTATGGAATATAAAAAATTCCTATTTTGGAACGTTTTTCTACGATCAAATAAATTTAAAATAGTCAACGTTTTCGAATGTTTTATTGGAAACAAAATTATTTTCTTAATACAAATAATTATTTGACACGATGCTTTAAAATACAAAAAGGTTATATTTGTCGAATAGAAATTATAACATGTTTATATTCAATTGTTTGCGAATGTATTCTTGTTTGTTGCAAGATCTTCCATAATAAAAAAAAAATCGTGTCATCGAGTAGTGTGTTCTGAAAAATTTCTGAAAATAAGAAAAACAAAAAATCAGAATGTTTTCCAGGTTATCTTCTCTAACACATAATTAGTGTCTCAATAGTCCTCTGTATAAGAGTCATAATAGTCCTTTGTAGAGGCATCCCCTCTCGGCAGATTGCCCATGCGTTGCATTGCCTCATTCTATCAAACAAAATCAAATGTATCTTTAGTTTCGAAATATATATAACGGTAAATATTGGGTCAACATTAGTCTCATCAGTCAACATTAAAAATGCAATCAGGCAACATTAAAATGACTGATGAGGGGCTATACGCCCGAAACGTGTAAAAGTGCCTGTATCAACTGAATAAAGAGGATAAACGCCAAGTGTTTTAATAATAACACAGTCTTGTGTTCAATAGTAAATAAATACGAAAACACGGTTTCAAAAAACGAAAAATAAAAAAGTTGTTGAGAAAATTGGTGTAATGGAAAAAATTTTTAATCCTATTGAATTATATTCCTCAGCCGAAAAATTTTTCGGAATTTTTAAGAATATTAAATTAGGATTACTGCCTAATAACAAAATCATTTTAAAAGTTCCTAAAAATATAACAATTGAATTTGGAAACGAATTAAAAGATTTATCAGGATTTAAAACAGAAATTTTTAGTGGGTGAATATGTAAGTGAATATTTACTCGAATTGTCTGCAGGAATTTCAGAAATTTTTATTTATTCGAATATTGTTGCTTCTCATCACGTTGGAGATATAACAGCTCTTCTTCTAAGAGTTATACCAGTTATAGGAGAAAAGACCAATCAAATAGTTAGAGTTTATCCCTTACCTTTATATTTCCCTTTGAAGAAAAATTATATCGATACTATCGAAATCGAGTTGAGAACCGCTGGTGGAAAAGAAATTGTTTTTTTTGGAGGCAAAACATTATTAGTTTTATCTTTTAAACAATTATAAATAGTGCTTAATTTTATTTGCTAATGTTAGTTCATCTTGGAGAAGTACAAAATGAAGCTGGATCCTAAAGATTGTATAAACTATTACTGTAATCAGGCGGGAGGAACGATATTCAGACCTGAGTTACAATTTCCTCTCACACGACAATTAGGAACAGGGAATTATTTTGCAGGACAGCAAATACAACGAGGATATGGATTTTTTGGAGATTTATTTCGTAAATCTATTCCTATTCTTAGTAAAGTAGGAAAATATCTAGGGCGAAAAGCGTTAAACTTTGCATCAAATGTTGGATCAGATGTAATTAGTGGAAAATCATTTAAAGAATCTACAAAATCACATTTAAAAGATATTGGTTCCGAAATTAAAGAT
>NW_019384402.1:31146-33353 GCF_000671375.1 Centruroides sculpturatus
GTGAATGATTGTTGAAACTTGTTGATTCTAACAAAAATTACGTCTTCTTTTATACTTAAATTCAACAGTGGTGTTGTGTTCATTTTTAGATGTCCTGTTATCGAAGTACATTCTTAAAATATTAATAGACATGGTATGTTTTTAAAATATACTGTTTTTGAAAATATTAATAGACACGACATGTTTTTAATTCATTTTTAAACATCGTGTTATGTCAATTTTCAATTCATATTTAAACTTCCTGTTATTCAAAGTATAGTTCAAGAATATTAATAGACATCGTGTTATTCTAAAATTATTAATGGAGATCCTGTTTTTCAAGAAACTGTCTAAAAATATTAATTCGCATCCGTGTTATGTGTTATTTTCGTGTCCAGCAATAGTATAAATACTGCATATAAGAGACTGGCTCAATACATCACTGAGAACTTCTTTTGCAAGAACCTCTCATACATCTAAGAAAAATGTCTTCAGATGGTAAGTATTTTATTTTATTTTTTAATATTTTTACTTAAAATATTTCAATAAATATAATATTAATTTTAGAATGTGATTATGATTTTAACGTGAAACAAACTGTTGGTAAAAAAAGAGGAGCAAAACCTAAAAATATAGAAGATCTGGAGTTGAAAAAGCAAAAGGTTACCTTAGACCAAAAGTTTGAGTTAGATCTAACTCTAGATAAAGGTAAATCTTCGAAAATTAAACAGTTTAACAATAAAACATATGAATGTAAATTTTTTGTAATAAATGATAAAATATTTTACAAGATGTGATTGTATGAAATATAATAAATAATTTTTATCTGTTAATAAATGTACTCAATTTAAATAATGTTTATCCATTTACATATATATTCAATTTGAGTGATAATATATTCTATTATCATATCCTTATAATAAAATGTTATTAATATGAATAATGCATCCTAACAAAAATAACAATTTTGTTTCTTTATAGACAATACTGACCTGCTAATTGATTGGGGAATTTTTCATTTTCACCATTAGAAAAAAATAATATTCGTCATTTAAGAAATTATATTGACTGGGATATCATCAGTCAACGAAACGATTTATCTCCACATTCATTTCCGAATTTGCTGATAAGTTAAATTGGGAAATCCTATGGAAAATCTATATATTTGCTACTTCATTTATTGAAAAACATATTAAATATGCAAAATGGGATTTAATTTGCGAGCATCAGGTGTTAGACGAATCATTCTTAACCAACTTTTCACAATATCTTGATTGGAATAAAGTAGCAGAATTTCAAATCCTTTTAGATAATTTTATTAGGCGATACATACATAAGTTCGATATTAAAAAAAAATTTAAAATACCAACGATTAAAAACTATTACTTTACTCGTATTAAAATATTATTTAAATTGGGGTTATGTTTCTCGTTACCAAATACTTGACCAGCAATTTATTGATAACTTCCAAAATAAACTTTCATGGTGTTACATTTTAAAATATCAGAAAATAGACCGGGAATATATTGTAAACAATCACCAGAACTTATTACTCCACTTATTAGCAGAAATGTGCCATGTTTTAGATAAAGTGAATGAGAAAACTGGAAAAAGCTTAAATATAATAAACTAATTTAATCTATTAATGTAAAAATAAAAAAATAAAATTCAAAAATAATTTTGTTTTGGTGTTATATTATTTCATACAATTATTGGGTTTTAATTTTATTCGATATAATACAGAAACTTTGTCTTATTGTTACAAGATATTTTATGAAAATGAATTGAAAGTTTTATAAATATTTATTATCTTAATTTATTCAAGAAATTTTTTATCTGAAATTATTGCAAATTAATTTTATAATAATTAGAAAGAATATACTGTATTAATTCAAAGTTATAAAAACATTTTAATAATTAAACTTATTGTTAAAATAATATAAAATTTAAATTTAATAATTAATACAGTCTTATTGTTAAAATAAAATTAATTTAATTTAAAATTTAATAATTAATATAACCTTATTGTTAAAATAAAATTAAGATTTGTGATCTGAAATAATTCCATTCAACAAATTTTTATTTGCAATTTTAATTTATTCGATAGTAATTTATTCAAAAAATTAATTTTGTGATCTGAAATAATTCCATTCAACAAATTTTTATTTGAAATTTACTCATGAAATTAATTTTGTGATCAGTATGTGTCAAACCACTACTACTCACAT
>NW_019384402.1:33884-78978 GCF_000671375.1 Centruroides sculpturatus
TATTAATATGAATAATGTATCCTAACAAAAACAACAATTTTGTTTCTTTATAGACAATACTCAACTGCTAATTGATTGGGGGAATTTTTCATTTTCATCATTAGAAGAGAATAATATTCGTCATTTAAGAAATTATATTGACTGGGATATCATCAGTCGACGAAACGATTTATCTCTCACATTCATTTCCGAATTTGCTGATAAGTTAAATTGGGAAATCCTATGGAAAAACTATATATTCGCTACTTCATTTATTGAAAAACATATTAAATATGCAAAATGGGATTTAATTTGCGAGTATCAGGTGTTAGACGAATCATTCTTAACCAACTTTTCACAATATCTTGATTGGAATAAAGTCGCAGAATTTCAAATTCTTTCAGATAATTTTATTAGGCGATACATACATAAGTTTGATATTAAAAAAATTTTAAAATACCAACGATTAAAAACTATGACTTTACGTGTATTAAAAGATTATCTAAACTGGAATTATGTTTCTCGTTACCAAATACTTGACCAGCAATTTATTGATAACTTCCAAAATAAACTTTCATGGTGTTACATTTTAAAATATCAGAAAATAGACCGGGAATATATTGTAAACAATCACCAGAACTTATTACTCCACTTACTAGCAGAAATGTGCCATGTTTTAGATAAAGTAAATGAGTAAACTGGAAAAGATTAAATAAAATAAACTAATTTAATCTATTAAAGTAAAAATAAAAAAAATTCAAAAATAATTTTGTTTTGGAGTTATATTATTTCATACAATTATTGTGTTTTAATTTTATTCGATATTAAAACATTTAATAATTAATACAGAAAGTTTGACTTATTGTTAAAATAAAATTAAGATTTGTGATTGAAAAATTAATTTTGTGATCTGAAATAATTCTATTCAACAAATTTTTATTTGCAATTTTAAAAAATTCTTTGTAATTATAATTTAACTTAATCGACATCTGAAATTAATTCTGTGATCAGTATGGCTTAAACCACTACTACTCCCAGAAATTCAGTTCTATTGACTAACCATATAACATACGTATTTATTCAGAGTAATTCTATATCAAATACAACCAACGACTTAAACATGAAAATCTATATGCTACGAAAATGGTTAAAAATTTTTGCTATGATAATTGTTTACCTACTCAGGTTTAACGACATACGGCGAATTTATGATAAACCGTTTTCTATTACCCAGCAATTCAGTTTTATTGATTAACTTTTTAATATATTTCTTAAGAGTGATTCTATTTCAAACACAAACAAGAAAGTATTTTACGATATTAACGGGATTCGTCAAAGCTTACACGTTCGGAAATAGAATAATAAACATCCGTAATATCTTAGTGCAGTTACCTCGCAGATAAGTTAATGGAAAATCTGTGTGAACATTACAATATTCTTCACCATTTCCGCGTAACGAATTCGATCATGGAAGAAGAAAACTGCATGAATTGTTTCATGAGGCCCTGTTGGGTAATGGCTCATATTTACGAAGTAGACTTTTTGCAGATGTGTTCCTGCAAACAACCATCATATCTACTTAGAACTGAAATGATAAGAAAAATCTACATTCGGTTTGTTCACGTTATATTATGGCAATATACTATAATTTTGTTATGGAAAACTTTACCTGATGTAAAAGAATATGCATTGTGTTACGGGTTCTTTGAACTATACTGGGACTGAGGCTGAAATCATGAAGATTGCAACGTTAATCATATTCATGATTTACTCAATCTTTCTGACAACTGTTAATAAAACAAAATTTCATCTGATTAAGATTCTTCGAAACAGATATTTTTATCGAAAAATTGTTACCGAAAGTAATGGTATGCTGAGAATGTTGTCCTTTTTCGTTTCTCTTATTGTTATATTAATAATTACCTGTTACGAAGTTATTATTCTGGCTGTTTACTATCCTGCGTTGAAAAAGAGACAAATGTTTCGACTAGAGGCACTTTTTTGTGCTGTTAATATTGGATTTTGACGACTTTAATAACAGGAGGAATAGCATATGTTTTGCTGTTAGTAGCTCTTATTACATTGGTTGTTCATGAAGAGTTTGAAGAACTTTTGAGTGAATTATGCGAAATAAGAAGAAGCGACAGAAATCTGAGCACGAAATTACAGAAATCTATGACGCATCACCAAGTATTGTGGGTTATTGTGAATCAGTGGAACACAAAATTCAAATTAATTTTTTCTGTTGTTTATTTTGGAATAATTTGGGGAACAAGTTTTTTGTATTACGGATTTTTGTTTCTGAACATGCACGAGTTGCTTAGATTGTGGATTTTGGCTTTGATGATTCTTTTTTCATTTATCTGTATTATATCTGCCTGTTACCTCTGCTGCATCGCATTTACGGTATTTATTCACTAAAATTAAAAAACTTTTTAATTATTAATTGTATTGTTCATTTGTATCTGTTTTTTAGATGCAGAATGGATTTCAGGACATTCGGCAATTTGCAGTTTGCAATTTGAAACTCTCAGATAATTTAAAGGTAAAGATTTTCGTGATTTTTATCGTATTATAAGTTAAGTATTAAAATTAATAAATTCTAAAAATTTTTTCGTTTAAAAAAATTTCTAAGAACCACAAGTGACGTTCACTCTTTAATTCCGACTTCGATAGAGTTTAAAAAACAGAGAAAACTAGAGAATTATTTTCACTATTTCTTACTTTATTATGTTATCCATATGTATTTCGCTATTTCAGCCTCTTCAGTGGATATTACACTGTTAAGTTGCCAGTACTATTATAGTTCATCAAGCTATCCCAGCATGCATCGACATATGCTCCGGTATTTAAATTTATACAATTTGCATGTTCTTTAATACAGTAATGTTCTATGATGCGTCTTTTTACAAAATTTTTTTCTTTATACAAAATTTTAATATTACTACGATCAATAAGACAATTTTTAATACTGCAGTGTTGTTGCCACGGGGATTCAGTTCTGTTCAATCGAATTGCCGCCTCATGCTCCTTTAGCCTCACTTCCAGTTTTCTTCCTGTTTCTCCAACGTAGCTTTTCCGTTCTGTGCACGTACACATCAATTCATATACGACTTCTGCAACTTCTAAAGGATTCTTCGATTGTTTTTCATTTGCTTTATTAATCAGACAAATACTNATTATCTAAACTGGAATTATGTTTCTCGTTACCAAATACTTGACCAGCAATTTATTGATAACTTCCAAAATAAACTTTCATGGTGTTACATTTTAAAATATCAGAAAATAGACCGGGAATATATTGTAAACAATCACCAGAACTTATTACTCCACTTACTAGCAGAAATGTGCCATGTTTTAGATAAAGTAAATGAGTAAACTGGAAAAGATTAAATAAAATAAACTAATTTAATCTATTAAAGTAAAAATAAAAAAAATTCAAAAATAATTTTGTTTTGGAGTTATATTATTTCATACAATTATTGTGTTTTAATTTTATTCGATATTAAAACATTTAATAATTAATACAGAAAGTTTGACTTATTGTTAAAATAAAATTAAGATTTGTGATTGAAAAATTAATTTTGTGATCTGAAATAATTCTATTCAACAAATTTTTATTTGCAATTTTAAAAAATTCTTTGTAATTATAATTTAACTTAATCGACATCTGAAATTAATTCTGTGATCAGTATGGCTTAAACCACTACTACTCCCAGAAATTCAGTTCTATTGACTAACCATATAACATACGTATTTATTCAGAGTAATTCTATATCAAATACAACCAACGACTTAAACATGAAAATCTATATGCTACGAAAATGGTTAAAAATTTTTGCTATGATAATTGTTTACCTACTCAGGTTTAACGACATACGGCGAATTTATGATAAACCGTTTTCTATTACCCAGCAATTCAGTTTTATTGATTAACTTTTTAATATATTTCTTAAGAGTGATTCTATTTCAAACACAAACAAGAAAGTATTTTACGATATTAACGGGATTCGTCAAAGCTTACACGTTCGGAAATAGAATAATAAACATCCGTAATATCTTAGTGCAGTTACCTCGCAGATAAGTTAATAGAAAATTTGTGTGAACATTACAATATTCTTCACCATTTCAGCATAACGAATTCGATAATGGAAGAGAAAACTGCATGAATTGTTTCATGAGGCCCTGTTGGGTAATGGCTCTTATTTACGAAGTAGACTTTTTGCAGATGTGTTCCTGCAAATAACCATCTTATCTACTTAGAACTGAAATAATAAGAAAAATCTACATTAGGTTTGTTCAGATTATATTATGGCAATATACTATAATTTTGTTATGGAAAACTTTACCTGGTGTAAAAGAATATGTATTGTGTTACGGGTTCTTTGAAGTATACGGGGACTGACGCTGAAATCATGAAGATTGCAACGTTAATCATATTCATGATTTACTCAATCTCTGTGACATCTGCCAATAAAACAAAATTTCATCCGATTAAGATTCTTCGAAACAGATATCGAAAAATTGTTACCGAAAGTAAAAGTATGCTGAGAATGGTGTAATTTCTCGTTTCTCTTATTGTTATATTAATAATTACCTCTTACGAAGTTATTATTCTGGCTGTTTACTATCCTGCGTTGGAAAAGAGAAAAAAAGTTTCGACTAGAGGCACTTTTTTGTGCTGTTAATATTGGATTTTCGACGACTTTAATATCAGGAGGAATAGCATATGTTTTGCTGTTAGTAGCTCTTATTACATTTGTTCTTCATAAAGAGTTTGAAGAACTTTTGAGTGAATTATGCGAAATAAGAAGAAGCGACAGAAATGTGAAAATGAAATTACAGAAATTGATGTTCCATTACCAAGAACTGTGGGTTATTGTGGATCAGTGAAACACAAAATTCAAATTCATTTCATTAGTGTTTTATTTCGGAATGATTTGGGGAACGTGTTTTTTGTATTACGACGTTTTGTATCTGAACATGCACGTGTTATTTAGATTGTGGAATTTGGCTTTGATGATTCATTTTCATTTAGCAGTATTATATTTGCCTGTTACCTGTGCTGCATCGCATTTACGGTATTTATTCACTAAACTTAAAAACTTTTTAATTATTAATTGTATTGTTCATTTATATCTGTTTTCTTAGATGGAGAATGGATTTCAAGACATTCGGCAATTTGCAGTTTGCAATTTGAAACTCTCAGATAATTTAAAGGTAAAGATTTTCGTGATTTTTATCGTATTATAAGTTAAGTTTTATAAATTAAATTCAATGTCAAAAATAATTTATTTTATAGATTTTAAATTTTATGAAACGATTTGGAAAAGTGTCCTTGTGTCTGACGATAGGAGGTACCTTTTGCGTCGACAAGAAAATTCCTCTGAAGGTAGGTTTACTTCAACAACTCTTTAAATATTGCCTTAAATTTGAATAGTTACATTTATTTTTTTGTATTTCAGATGGCAAGTACATTGCATTCTGTGTTTTCCAAACTCTTAAAATTAAGGAATGTAACGGATGACAGATGCCAAAATTTTACACTGAAAACCATACTATTAAACTAAAATCCTAAAATTTTTACCGTTTTTATCATAAAACGACTGAAACGTTGATTGCTCATAACAGTAGTTGATGAAACGTTATTTTAATTGTTTTTGCTTTAACGAATAATGAAAATTTAATGACAGAAATTTCTAATCTTAAAAGCACTATTCTATAAATTTATGTGAAAAGTAAGAGCAAGTCTCATTCTCATCTATAATACAAGCAAGTGAATACCATTCTTAATTAGTTTGTGTTGACACATTACGTTAATATCGTTAAATAAGATCCTAGTTTGTATTGGAATTAGAATCATTCTTATGAAATACGTTAAAAGCTTAGTCAATGAAACTAATGTTTTGGTTGAAAGGAAATGTTTTATTTTAAGATAACAATATATAATAAAGCATTTTAAAATCTGTCTATTAGCAAAATTTATTAATATAATAACATATTCTGTATTGAAGGCCATTGCCTGAACTCACGAACTTTATAATTTCATATTGTAATTTCTAAAATATTGTAATGCAATTTATATATGACAGATTTTTAAGTCAAATATATATCATATATTTTGGTATTAATAGAGAAATGTGATGCAAGATGGGGTCATGGGGTAAGAGTGGGACGTCTGTTTATTCGTGGTTAACGCGCTTTCATCTAGTTGCCATTTGGATAACTAAATGAAAACTTCAAAAGGGATCATAATACAAGAAAACGCCCAAATCTTTTTCTTCGTTTAGAAGCAAGACGTTTTCCCTATTTCAGCAATACTTCATCTAATTTTACGCCTGCTACAAAGTTTCTACAAAGTTAGTATCATTGTGAACTTTTACATTACCTTTTACATGAAGTTATTATGGTATTCGAAGTAACCTTTAAGACTGTAACTGTTTAGTTTTGAAATGAAATTTACCTGTGTTTGCAGTCAGTATGAAAAGGGTACATTAGGGGCAACATGGCGTACCCGTCTAGCCCCAGGTTGACCGTGAATATTGCTTATGAACTCAGAAGTACTTTTGGAAGCAGACTTTATTGCAGCAGAGACGACAAACTGGACCCTTCAGCAAGGGTAGGCCTAAAAGAAACTAGAGACAAATCACATAGAATGCCTCTATTGTGGAGGGTTATACTCTATATGTACAGAGAGTTAGACTAAATGTAGCCGTTGTGATAAATAAGCACACTGTTGTTGTGCCAATATTAAAGAAAACGACTCTTTAACCTTCTTGTATATAAAAATAATATCCCCATCTTACACCATGGATGGAGGAAGATGGTGCATTTACACAAAATTTTAATATATTAAATTTCCTTGTTTTTAAAGATGTTTTTCAAATACTAAATTTTGCATTATAAATTACCACATTTTGTAGTTTCTGAAAATAAAAAAAAATTATCGTATTCGTCAAAGTGGATGCCATCTTATGACTTTTCAAATCTTAATATTTTCATCTTGTCCCACCTTCCCTTACTGTTAAATTTTGCATGTTCAAGGTGAAAAGAGAAAGATAGAAGGGATTATGTCATTCATTTAGTAAGGAAAAGAAAATTTTATACGCTTTTAGCTGTTTGAAATTTACAAAGAAACACGCTGGTACAATGAATAATAAGAACTTTTTCCTTTTAGTAATAATAATAATAATAAATATATTATTTTCAAATAAAATTTTATAACAGGTAGCGTTACACACAACTTTGTAAGTTTCAATGGCAGGCCGTGTTAATTATCTCAGAATTCTTACCAAGTCTAATTATTCAGCAATTTTGAACACTTATCTATTTGTTTACTGTCTTTTGCTAGAATTCTAACTACTACAGCCATTCTTTTAAATCTATGCTAATATATACTAGAGACGTAATTGTGTTTGTCTCTCGTACGATTCACAAGATGGCTGCTTGTTCTGGACTAAATACATTTTTGAACATGATCGTAACATTATAGAAAAATTATGATGGAGACGTCATTTACTACTTTTCTACAAAATCAGTCTGCCTGCTAACACAGCGCACAGTTCGAAAAATTTAGTAGTTAAAATCTTACTTCTGATAGCTGTTTTTATTCTATAACTTATAGAAGTATGGTCGCTTTGCTTTCGTTTCCAAAATGGAGTATCGAGCAATATTAAATTTGAGAATTAATGCTTCATAATGCTTGCCAAGAAAAATCATGGTATTTCGTATACGCCGAAAAAGAATTTCGAACTTAAAAAAATTAAACTAAAGTTTTATGTTCTAAAAATGTTAACATAATGTAAAGTGGATAAGCCCTGGCAGGCTTATCGACTTTACATTATGTGGCCGAGCGGTTCTGTCGCTAAACACTGGAAGTTTTGTCGCGGGTTTGTGCCGCGCTTGGATGAGCTAGCCACATGAAGTTTTCTGCGTTTTCTCCACGTTTGTATCACCTGAATAGGAACCAGTTTCCATTAAAAGACCTCCCGGAAGGCATTTCCATTCGCGTAATATCGCGCCCCAGAGAAAGCAACGAGATACACCTCAACGAATTACTAACTATTTGCTAACCTACGCCAGTTGCTCGACAACGTAAAAATCTGATATGGCATACAAAGAAGAAGGATGTTGATAAATCGAATTTCAGGGTAGAATCGTTAATCTTTCGTCAGGATAACCTATGTGCACTCAATAATTTGTATATAAATGCAACATTTAGAAGAATATACTTCTTACATAATTTATATAATCTGTTGCAAAAATCTCAACACTTTATTATAACATAAAATAATTAATTAATACCCAGCAACACGCTTCTTAAGCTATGCAAAAACATTTCATTTCACTCGGAAATATTTGTTAACTGTTAGGAACGTTTTTAATACGTACTACTACAGGCCACTTTCAGATTTTTAAAAATTACAGAATACTGATATTGTTTTTATACAGAACGGATAAAAGCACATTTAAAACACAAAATTCTTTTTAATTTCTCNTATCGTCGCTTTGCTTTCGTTTCCAAAATGGAGTATCGAGCAATATTAAATTTGAGAATTAATGCTTCATAATGCTTGCCAAGAAAAATCATGATATTTCGTGTACGCCGAAAAAGAATTTCGAACTTAAAAAAATTAAACTAAAGTTTTATGTTTTAAAAATGTTAACATAATGTAAAGTGGATAAGCCGTGGCAGGCTTATCGACTTTACATTATGTGGCCGAGCGGTTCTGTCGCTAAACACTGGAAGTTTTGTCGCGGGTTTGTGCCGCGCTTGGATGAGCTAGCCACATGAAGTTTTCTGTGTTTTCTCCACGTTTGTATCACATGAATAGGGGCCAGTTTCCATTAAAAGACCTCCTGGAAGGCATTTCCATTCGCGTAATATCGCGCCCCAGAGAAAGCAACGCGATACACCTCAACGAATTACTAACTATTTGCTAACCTACGCCAGTTGTCGACAACGTAAAAATCTGATATGGCATACAAAGAAGAAGGATGTTGATAAATCGACTTTCAGGGTAGAATCGTTAATCTTTCGTCAGGATAACCTATGTGCACTCAATAATTTGTATATAAATGCAACATTTACAAGAACATACTTCTTACATAATTTATATAATCTGTTGCAAAAATCTCAACACTTTATTATAACATAAAATAATTAATTATTAACCAGCAACACTCTTCTTAACCTACGCAAGGACATTTCAATTTCACTCGGAAATATTTGTTAACTGTTAGGAACGTTTTTAATACGTACTACTACAGGCCACTTTCAGATTTTTAAAAATTACAGAATACTGATATTGTTTTTATACAGAACGGTTAAAAGCACATTTAAAACACAAAATTCTTTTTAATTTCTCAATAATTTTATGACCAATATGAGAAACATATACATTGGTCTATTATGGAACGATCAGTTAAAAACAACGATTTTACTAGTAAAAGTTAGCATAGACAAAACAAGCTGACTGGAGCAGTTAAAATGCTATTAGCGGAGAAGGAAAAGAATATATAAAATGAATTCAGAATTGCAAAATAACCAGACTTTAGTAACAATTCTGCAATACTGTATTCAGTCCAGCATTGATAATTACAAAGTTGCGTGTAGCGCCAAATAGGAAATTACATTAAAAATAGTTTCTATATACTCAGTATAAAAAAGGCGAAAATGATAATGTTCGGCGCAGAAGGGTTTCAAAGCAAATTGTGAAAGAATTTTTATACAGAATACAGAATAATTTTCATCTCCCCACTGAAGATATGACAAGTTATTTCTGTATTTCAGCATCTCCCGACCTTTAACTTACAATACTTAACACCATCAATGCCGTAAAACGTGACATACATCTGAATTAAAATTAAGTGAAATTTATATAATCATAAAAAAGAAAATGATAAAAATTTAAATATATTAAATTATAATTTCTGAAGTTCGGCATTGGACTTTAATATAGTAAAATTATAATAATATGAAAATGAAAATGCTAACGCAAATGCTATAATATGCGAATGAAAATGGATATAATGTTCAGCTATAATCATTTTCCATTTACTTAGATTTAATGATATAATAAAAGCTTATAATAGAACATTTCCTTTTAACCAGCACTTAAGTTTTATTGACTATGCTTTTAACATATTTATTCAGAGTGATTCTCAATTGAATACAAAGAAGGAATTTATTTAAGAATATTATCGAAGTAAGTCAACATAAACGAATTAAGTAATCAAAGAAGAGTATTTATTCGCTAGTGTCATAGACGAGCGTGAGACTTGCGCTTACTTTTCATAGAAATTTCTGAAACTCTCCACAAAATGAATCCGAATACGGAAGACGGATGCTGCATGAATTGTTTCTTGAGGCCCTGTTGGACAACAGCTCTAATTTACGGATTAGACTACTTGCAGATGTGTTCTTGCAAACAGCCATCTTATGTACTTAGGACCGAAAAATTAAGAAAGATCTATACTCGGTTTGTTCAGGTTATATTATGGCAATATACTATAATTTTGCTATGGCAAAGTTTACCTGGTGTAAAGGAATATGCATTGTGTCACGGATTCTCTGAACTTTTCGGGACTGATTCTCAAATAATGAACATTGCAACGTTAATCATATTCATGACTTACACGATCTGTCTGACGTGTAACAGTAAAACAAAACTCCATCTGATTAAGATTCTCCGAAACAGATATTTTTATCAACAGTTTATTATTGAAAGTAACGCTCTGCTGAGAATGGCCACCTTTCTGGTTTCTCTTATTGTCATAATTTTAATTATTTTTCAAGTTATTTTTCTGGTTGTTTACTATCCGGCGTTGGAAAAAAAAGCAAATGTTTCGACTAGAAGCACTTTTTTGTGTTGTTGATGTTGGATTTTCGACAGCTTTAATGACAGGAGGAATAGCATATGCTTTGCTGTTAGTAGCTGTTATTGCATTTGTTCTTCATAAAGAGTTTGAAGAACTTTTAAGTGAATTATGCCAAATAAGAAGAAGCGACAGAAATCTGAACACGAAATTACGGAAATTCATGATCTACCATCAAGATCTGTGGATTTTAATAAATCAGTGGAACACAAAATTGAAATTTGCTTCATCACTTATGTATTTCGGAGTAATTTCGGGAACGAGTTTTTTGTATTACGAATTTTTGTATCTGGAAACAGGCGACGTTTTTAGAATGTATACTTTTTCTATGATGATCCTTCTTACTTTCATCTGTATTATATTTGCCTGTTTCCTGTGCTGCATCGCATTTACGGTAATTATTCATTTTGCTTAAACTATTATTATTTATTACTTTATCTGTTTGCATTTTAATTTTTCTTTTTCTAGATGCAGAATGGATTTGAAGAAATTCGGCAATTCGTAATTTGCGATTTGAGATTGATACAAAAGCTTAAAGTAAAGTTTATCGTGATTCTTATCTTATTATAATGAAACTTGGATTTATTAAATTAAAAGTTAAATACGAATTTTTTCTTTAGATATTGAATTTTATGAAACGATTTGGAAAAGTGTCGTTGTGTCTGTCGATTGGAGGTATTTTCTGCGTTGACAAGAGAATTCCTCTGAAGGTAGCTTTTTTTTATTAACTGTTGCGATTTTATTTAGAAATTAAGTTAAATAGTAATATTTATTTTGTTTTATTTCAGATAGCAAAAACATTGCATTCTGTGTTTTCGGGACTTTTAAAATTGAAGAATGAATCAAAAAATACACACGATTGCCAACGTATTTTCATTAGCAACCACTCTAATCTAAATTAGAATCGTAAAATTTTCACCGTTTTCTATCATGCAACGATTGAATCTGTTATTACTCACAACAATAGTTGATTAAACTTTATTTTAATGGTTTTTGACTGAATGAATAATGAAAATTGCATGACAGTACGTTTGTACTGACAGTATAGAATCCGTGTCAATTCATTTACTTTTATTCGTACGACATTATTAAAAGTTAATTAGAGAGTTTAGCTTTGATGCAAATACAGTAACATATCTTCACTGATCATAGCCCACTAGCTGCCGAGTGGTTGAAATAACTATACACTAGTAGTTATTCGTGTTTTCGCGCCTCGCCAACGCACAGTGTGAGAATTTGGCAATTTAGAACGAAAAAATTGCAATTTAAAGCACTATCGTCTGTATCTGATGTAGTTTTGCAAATAAAATACGAATTTTAGCTGTTGCATAAGTTACTAGCTGTGACTCACGACTTTGCCCGCGCGGATTTTGCAAGCAAACTTCATTTATATTCAGAATTTCAATAACCACAGTTATTTTTATTTAACAATTACTATGGTTGTGAATTGCTGAGATCAAACAAACTGTTTTCAATTTCATTAATTTTCGGGAACGTTTATAATCATTCTATAATCGAACCAATATGCAATAAAAAATTTGAATTTAAAACAGTTGGGACATTTAGTTAAAAAATCGAAATCTAGCAGACCCCGCCACGCCTTGTTGTGGCTCAAAATGTATCTATTATAAATGTATAACACTTCCCTCGTGGGGGGAAATTTTTCGAAAATGTTCTTTTTAGTGTACATTCTGTTGACGTACCCTATTAAAACGCAATCAAAAACGCAAAAACCCGCATCTAAAATAGTATAAATAGAAGCAAAGTTCTTTACGGTAAGCCTTACGGGGAAGGCTTACCGTGAAGAACTGTCCATGTTTCATGTTTAACGGAATGATATACAGCCTATGTCCACCCTGAAGTTCCATTCTAAATATTGGTAAAAAAATTTTTGAAATCGGATGTGTAGTTTCGGAGATTACTTGCTGCATACAAACTTACATACAAACATTACCTCTTTATAATATTAGTATAGATTTAATATATTTAAAGATAGTAAATTTCGTTTACAGTACATATTGTATATGAATCTGTAAAACATACAAATTTATATAAAAAATAATTTGTAATAGAAATTTGTATTTAGTATTGTATTTAAACCATATAAAATATTAACTTTCAAAAGTAAAAAATAAAAAATAACATAAGTATGCCAGAAAAAACGAAACAGGAAAAATCACGTGTGTTAAACAGAATAAAAAACATTAAATCGATATCAGTAATGACATTACACTTCATTTTTTCTGTTTATTTATTTGAGATGCCCACGAACTGGCTGTAAATGAATTTCCTGAACGTCCGTGTTTGTATATTTTCCTATTAAATAGTCCCATGAAGTTTAGGTTACGCTTGATATTCACCTTTCGGGCTTCTTTTGGTTACGGGTCAATCGGGAAAATGCAAGCTTGAATAATGACTTTTCCGTGAAATAAAATTTTATGAAGTCTCACAAACATTGAATACCGTGCATAGTGTTAGAAACTTTTCCATGCAATTTCTAGAGAAAACATGTTAGTTCCAAGACTGGAAAAAGGGAAAGATTTTATTAGATGAGTGTCGATGCGCTAACTATCAAAGAACAACACGAATGAAATCCGATGCCAATACAAGCGAATGATAAAAGATATCGGCTCGGACGTTGCCTGGACAAACAAGTTTGCCACACCAATCAAGAAATCGAGGTTGGGTCGAAAAATTGGCTACCGAAAGAAAGAAAATAAAGCTTCATCTAGAAACACGAGTAATTTCAGTTGGTACGTAGAATGTCAAAACGTCATTATCACCTGGAAAACTAGAGCTACTTCGTAAGAAAATAAAGAGATATCAAAGCGACATATTAGCCTTAGCAGAGATGTGTTTTACAGCTTCGAAAAAACTGAATGGGGGTGAAATGATCTGGTCGAGAAATGACGTAAGGCATGAAGCCGGTGTTGGATTTCTGCTTAGTAAAAGTGCACGAACAGCGCTGGTAGGATACAATCCAGTTAGTGCAAGATTGATTAAGAGAAGGTTTGAAGCAAAGCCATTTAATATATCAATAATCTAGGTATATGCAAGCGATGTGATATTAGGAGATGTTATGATATAAACCTACTGAAAGTCTGGGTTCGGATCCTCACAGTACCTACCTCAGATAGCAGTGAAGAGGTGATTGAACTTTTCTATTAATCAGATAGATCTTACGGTAATATTGAAAAATTTTAAACTTGTCGATTAGAAGATATTATTATGTTAATTAATATAATAACATTTACTGTAATGAAGGCCATTGCTAAACTCACAAATTTCATAGCTTTATATTTGGTAATTTTAAAATTTTTTAATGCAATTTATATATGACAGAATTTTAAGTCAGATCATACATATATCTCGATATTGATACTGTTAAAACTGATGAAATGTGGAGATAGAAGAAATTATGTGTCATACATTTCCTGCGATGTAAAAATTTTATACGCTTTTAGCTGTTTGAAATTTACTGAGAAACTCGCAGCTATACCGAATAATAAGCACTTTTGCATTTTTGTAATAATAATAATAAATAAATTATTTTCATTTGAAATTTTATAATAGGTAGCGTTACACACAACTTTGTAGTTATAAATGGCGGGCCGTATTAATTATCGCAGAATTCTGACCAAGTCTAATTATTCAGCGATGTTGAACACTTATCTAACTATTTGTTTACTATGTCTATTGCTAAAATTCTAACTACTACAGTCATTTTTTTTTCTATGCAAATAATACGAGTGACCTGATTGTGTTCGTCTTTTGTAGGAATGTTTCTTCTGACCAAAGGATATTTTTGAATATGATCGCAACATTATGTGAAAACAATGATCGTAACATTATGTGAAAAACAAGAAAAATATTATGTACACGGGTACATAATATTTTTCTTGTTTGCAACAGAGTCTTGCCGCTCATGTATTCTACTGCTATCGAGGAGAAACTTTGAATCGAACTGACAGGACATTCATTTTAAACTGTATCTTGAGATATACTTAATCTTGGCGTCTTGGCCATAACATTTCTAAATTCGATCTCCATAATCATGTATCTAATTTCTTTCTATATAAGTAGTCAGACATGCAGACTGACAAGAGTCGAAATTCATAAGTCTAAAACTTTTCAAATTGCAGTCCAATAATTTTTCTATAAATTTGATATATACAAGAACATACTTCTTACATAATTTATACAATCTGTTACAAACATGTAAACGCTTTATTATAACATAAAATAATTAATACCCAGCTACATGCTTTTTAACGTACTCAAAAACGGTTCATTTCACTCAGAAATATTTATTAACCGTAACGAACGTTTAAATATTTGACTCTTCTTTGACTTCTTAATTAGATTGTTTCGACAAATTACGACAAAATCGTTAAGTAAATTCCTTGTTCGTATTCGATGTAGAGTCACTCCGAACAAATATGTTAAAAGCTTAGTCAATAAAACTAAAGTGCTGGTTAAAAGCAAATTCTTTATTCTAAATTCTTATTACATTGTTAACGTTAATCAGATAGATCTTACATTAATGTTTGAAAATCTTAAAATTTTCTATTAAAATATTACTAATATAATAACATTTACTGTTTCGAAGGCCATTGCTGAACTCACAAACTTCATAGTTTTATATTTGGTAATTTTTAAAATTTTTTATGCAATTTATATATGACAAAATTTTAAGGAAGATATACGTCATATATATATTTAAATATTGATACTCTTATATGATGACAGTTAAATTTGAAGAAATGTGGAAATAGAAGAGATTACGTGTCATTCATTTACCGCGATATACAAATTTTATACGCTTTTAGCTATTTGAAATTTACTAAGGAACTCGCGGCTATGCCACTTTTGAGTTTTTGTAATAATAATAACAAATAAATTATTTTCAAATGAAATTTTATAAGAGGTGGCGTTACACGCGACTTTGTAATTATAAATGGCAAGCCGTGTTAATTATTGCAGAATTCTGACCAAGTCGAATTATTCAACGATGTTGAACACTTATCTAACTATTGGTTTATTATGTCTATTGCTGGAATTCTAACTACTACAATCACTTTTTTAAATCTATGCTTACTTATACTAGGAACGTAATTGTGTTTGTCAATTGTATGACTTGCAAGATGGCAGTTTGTTCTGGACAAATGATATTTTCAAATATGATCGCAACATTATGAGAGAATCATGATGGTGACGTCATTAACCAATTTTATACACAATCAGTCTCGCCTGCTAACTCAGCATACCGTTCGATAATGCTTAGAACATTGCTATTTCCTCGTAGCCAATTCATTAATAAAAATTTAGAAGTTAAAATCCTACTTCTGATATCTTTTTTCATTTAATAACTTTTAAAAATACGGTCGCTATGCTTTTATTTCCAAGATGGCGTACCAGGCAATATTGAATTTGAGTATTAGTATTTCATACCGCATGCTAAGAAAATTAACGTATTTCTTGTACTTTGAAAAAAAAATTCGAAATTAAAAAGTAATAGCTTAAAGTATGATGATATAAAAGTTTTAAAATAACGTAAAGTGGATAAGTCGACTTTCAGGAGAAAATTGTTAATCTCTCGTCAGGATAACCTAAATGCATTTATGTATGTGAAAAATGGCGTAAAAAGCAGAAAATGCATGTGCAAAAAATGTACACTTAGAGAAAGCCGTTTCAGATGACAATCACGATGTCGACCAATCTTAGCTCCATGTCCTTGAACATCGGGCTTTTATTAACTTTTTCATTTCTAATTTTTCTTTTGATCGGCTGAAATTCCCATTTCCTACTCTCCGATTGGTCTACCTATTGTTTCTAGGTGGAAATTGAGATCAGTTCGAGTGGCCAGAAAAATCTGCCCTGAATAGTTTATCGGACACTAACCTACTCACTCAGAAATATTTACTAACAGTAACCAACGTTTTCAAACTATAATACACGCNGTTATAGATAATATATTTTCATTTCGTTTTAGTTGTTTTAACGTTTATTACCAAATAAAGTAAGCACACTTCTATTGTATTTTTTTTATAAAATTAAAATAAATGAATACTAATTTCTTAGAAAAGTATCAGTACATTCTATATCTAACTTCTGTGTATCATATAATATAAGTTATTTCTTGAAAGTCTTATTGTTGACTTTTCTTCTATCCATAAATAACGTCAAAGAAACATTTTTTATATATAATCTTAGAAATTGTTAAAATTAGTATATAAAGTATATATATATATAATTTTATGCCACTATAATATAAAGAAAAGAACCCAAATATCGTATCTGCGCTAGTGATTAAAACCTAATCGAGAAGAAACAGGTAGACTGTGTATTTTATTATTAAAATTTACAGTTTATCATATTTGTTCTCCATTACATGGGCAATATTATTAATTGAAAATATTATATACAGTGTTTAAACTGTTTCTGAAAATGATACTAACGTAATATATTAATTTTACATATTAATTTTCACGAAGACAAAGTAAAATAAATTACTTCTCTCTCGGTTGCAAACTGTTGAAAATGGCTATTCGGATCACTTATTCTTTTACGTCATCAGACCGGGTGTGACGTCAGGTTCAGGCCCGGTAGGTATTTAGATGAGCATCATTAAAAGTCTTACCAATGACCTAGTGCATACAAGTTACCCGGAGTTTTCTTCACTTTTATAAACACCTAAATAAGAAACATTTTCTATAAAAGTCTATCCGGAGGGCAGATTGCCCATGACACGTTTCCGTATAGACTACGAATAAAATAATTCAAAGGTGCTGAATTTTAAGCTATTAAAAACAATTAAAAATTTCATTAATAAGCAATAATTCTGTTTCTAATTATTAGCATAATTATTCCAAAAAGTTTAACAGCTAGTATTAGTTTTAGCAAAGCGGAAGAATAAAATTTAATGTGTTTATGAGAGTGTATTATATGGTGGTTCACCATTGTACAAAAATAATGTTGTTTTAAAAATAAATTTGATTTTCGATTTAAAACTTCCAAAACCACTTTTAAATGGTTTTTAAAAGCATTGCTTTAATGTTTATTGATTTGATTTCAGTTTAAATTAATTGATTTTATTATTATTATTTTTTCTTTCTTGTGTAAAGTGGATAGGTAGTATTCTTTAATTCGTTAATATCTGCAGAGGTCGAACGTTTGTTATTAAGGTGAATAGTTTTCCGTCACAATTAGTTGAAACCTCTTGCACAATGAATGATTTTTCATATAGAATTCTAACTAATGTGCTAAAGACGAATTGTTTTGGAAAACAATTTGTGTGTTTAAACGAAAAAAGTTCACTACACGCGTAACGACACTGTTAATAATGACACTATGTCTGGTCTATAAAATCGCGCTGCTCTCAACGGCTGGACATCTTAGAGATATGGAGGAGTACGTCAGAAATTGCAATGTGGCACAATGTATTCGGAGCCCAAATCATGCGCACCTATTAATGCAGACTCGCAGGTAGTCAGAGAGCCGAGAACCGTGTCGAAATAAAACACAAAGTGAAGACACTGTTTCTACAAACAGGCACAAGTGGATGATTTCCGAACGCGTTATTCGTTGGAAATTTCGAAACGCGAACTTTGAAGAATTGAATTTTGACAAACGTGCGACTCACGTTACTCGTGTATTTTATTTATGGAAACAATTCGGGTACAAATATCTTCCCATTTATTGTAGGCAAGAACGGGCCCGTGACAACGCGACTTGTCGTAACCACGAAGGCAACGAAGTTCGCCGTAATTTACGCTCAAACCCCGAGTAGTGGTGTCGGTTTTTTTTATTGGTTACATTAGATTTCAAGACATTCGGTATTCGCAGTTTGCGATTTGAAATTGCCACGAAAACGTTGAATATTTAACGTTCTAAAATTCTGTTCCTAAAACAAAAAACGAAGAAAAAAACCATTTGTAATTATTGTAAAACATATATTCTAAAATAAATTAGACAAATACTTTATTTTTATTGTATTATTGTCAAAAAAAAATTTAGAATACTTTTCAAACACTATAAAGTCTTGTTTTAACACCTTGTGTCTGTAAACCTGCTGATGAGGGACCTCAAGGTCCGAAACACAAACACAGTGTTTACAGGTGAAATACTAAGAAAACAATTAAGATTGCTTTTTCTGAAAAAGATTCCTCAATCAGCAAAAACCAGACACCGGTACAATATAGTCTAATAATACGATTTGTCTTAGTAGCAATTTATATAATATATTGTAAATAATGAAAACACAAAGGCATACGAATTAATCTCCTTTGTAACATTTAATAAGTTTGTCTGAATAAAAGTAATTAAATTGATACAGATTCTATACTGTCAGAATTTCTAATCTTAAAAGCAATATTCTATAAATTTTTGTGAAAAATAAGAGCAAGTCTCATTCTCATCGATAATACGAGCAAGTGAATACCATTTTAATTAGTTTGTGTTGGCAAATTAATCTAATATCGTTAAATAAGATCCTTGTTTGTATTGGATTTAGAATCACTCTGATAAAATATGTTAAAAGCTTAGTCAATAAAACTAAAGTGCTGGTTAAAAGGAAATGCTTGATTATAAGATAAGAATTTCTAATAAAGCAATTTAAAATCTATTAGCAAAATTTATTAATAGAATAACATATACTGTATTGAAGGTCATTACTGAACTCACGAAATTTATAATTTCATATTGTAAATTTGAAAATATTTTAATGCAATTTATATATAAAAGATTTTTAAGTCAAATATATATCATATATTTTGGTATTAATAGAGAAATGTGATGCAAGATGGGGTCATGGGGTAAGAGTGGGACGTCTGTTTATTCGTGGTTAACGCGCTTTCATCTAGTNATTGATAATAAATAAATTATTTTCAAATAAAATTTTATAATAGAAGACGTCACACACAATTTTCAATGGAGGAGGCCAGTGTTTATTATTGCAGAATTTTTTTCAAGTCTAATTATTCAGCGATTTTGAACACTTATCTATTTGTTTACTATGTCTTTTGCTAGAATTTTAACCACCACAGTCATCTTTTTTTAATCTATGCAAATATATACTAGAGACGTAATTGTGTTTGTCTCTCGTACGATTTACAAGATGGCTGCTTGTTCTGGATTAAATATATTTTTAAACATGATCGTAACATTATATAAAAATTATGATAGTGACTTCATTGACTACTTTTCTACACAATCAGTCGGTCCTGCTAACTCAGCACATCGTTCGATAATACTTAGAACATTGCTTTTTCCTCCTATACAAACTCATTAATACAAAATTTAGTAGTTAAAATTTTAATTCTGATAGCCGTTTTTATTCTATAACTTTTAAAAGTATAGTCGCCATGCCTTCATTTCCAAGATGTCGTATCGAGCAGTATTGAATTTCAGATTTAATGCTTCATAATGCTTGCCAAGTAAAATCAAGGTATTTCGTGTACGCCGAAAAAGAAATTCGAACTTCAAAAAATTGAACTAGAGTTGGAAGTTCTAAAAATTTTAACATAATGTAAAGTGGATAAGTCCGCCATTGGCCGAGCGGTTCTGTCGCTAAACACTAGAAATTTGGCCGCCGGTTCGTGCCGCGCTCGAACGAGCTGGCCACGTGGAGTTTTCCGGGTTTTGTCCACGTTTGTATCACCTTCATAGGGGTCAGTTTCCATAAAAAGACCTTCCGGAAGGCATTTCCCCTCGCGTAATATCGCGCCCTAGAGAAAGAAACGAGAAACACTCTAGAATACACCTCAACGCATTACTGACTACTTGCTCACATATGCCAGTTGCTCGACAACGTAAAAATCTGATATAGCATACGAAGAAGAAGGATGTCGATAAGCCGACTTTCAGGATAGAATCTTTAATGTTTCGTCAGGATAACCTATGTGCCTTCAATAATTTGTATGTAAATTGTATAAAATAATAATAAATTTACAAGAACATACTTCTTACATAATTTATACAGTCTGTTGCAAAAATCTCAACACTTTATTATAACATAAAATAATTAATTATTAACCAGCAACACGCTTTTTAACCTACGCAAAAATATTTCATTTATCTCGGAAATATTTATTAACCGTTAGGAACGATTTTAGTACGTACTACCTTAGGCCATTTTCATATTTTAAATAATCACAGCACACTGATATTCTTCTTTATAGAGAACAGTTAAAAACACATTTAAAACATAAAATTCTTCATAATATCTCAATAATTTTATGACTATTATGAAAAACATATACATTGGTCTATTATGGAACGATCAGTTAAAAACAATGACTTTACTAGTAAAAGTTAGCATAAACAAAACAAGCTGACTGGACCAGTTAAAATGCTATCAGCGGGGAAGGAAAAGAATAGATAAAATGAATTCAGAATTGCAGAATAACCAGACTTTAGTAACAATTCTGCAATACTGTATTCAGCCCAGCAGTGATAATTAGAAAGTTGCGTGTAGCGCCAATTATTATGAAATTTCATTAGAAAATAGTTAGAAATGTTATTTTTCGGCGTATAAGGGTTTCAGAGCAAATTCTGAAAGCTGAGAGCATTTAAAATTTTCATTTTCCCACTGAAGATATCACAAGTTATTTCTATATTTCCGCATCTTCCGACCGTTAAATTACAACATTTAACATTATTAATGCCGTTAACGGTGAATTAAAATTCCGTGAAATTGTAAATAATTATACAAAAAATGATAAAAATTTACAAATATTAAATTATAAATTTCTGAAGTTCGGCAATGGCCTTTCATATAGTAAAGTTTAATATGCGAATGAAAATCATTCGCATTATTTTCCATTTACGTTGATTTCATTTTAGACAATAATCATTTTTTCATTTATTTAGGTTTAACGATATAATAAAAGCTTATAATAAAGCATTTCGTATTAAAAAGCACTTAAGTTTTATTAACGAAGCTTTTAACATATTTATTTTGCGTGATTCTAAATTGAATACAAACAACGTACTTATTTAACGATATTATCGAAGTAAGTCAACATAAACGAATTAAGTAATCGAAGAAGAATATTTATTCGCTAGTGTCAGAGATGAGCGTGAGACTTGCGCTTACTTTTCATAGAAATTTATAGAATATTGCTTTTAAGATTAGAAATTCCTGAAACTCTCCACAAAATGAATTCGAATATGGAAGACGGATGCTGCATGAATTGTTTCTTGAGGCCCTGTTGGACAACAGCTCTGATTTTCGGATTAGACTACTTGCAGATGTGTTCCTGCAAACAGCCAACTTATTTACGTAGAGCTGAAAAATTAAGGAAGATCTATACTCGGTTTGTTAAGGTTATATTATGGCAATATACTATAATTTTGCTATGGCAAAATTTACCTGGTGTAAAGGAATATGCATTGTGTCACGGGTTATTTGATGTATTCGGGACTGATTCTCAAATAATGAACATTTCAACGTTAATCATATTCATGACTTACTCAATCAGCCAGACGTCTAACAGTAAAACAAAATTATATCTGATTAAAATTCTTCGAAATAGATATTTTTGTCAAAAGTTTATTATTGAAAGTAACGCTTTGATGCAAATGGCGACCTTTCTGGCTTCTCTTATTGTTATACTTTTAATTATTATTTTTCAAGTTATTAATTTGGTTGTTTATTATCCAGCGTTGGAAAAAAAGCAAATGTTTCGACTAGAAGCACTTTTTTGTGCTGTTGATATTGGATTTGCGACAGCTTTAATTACAGGAGGAATAGCATATACATTGCTGTTAGTTGCTCTAATTTTTTTTGTTCTTAATAAAGAGTTTGAAGAACTTTTGAGTGAATTATCCGAAATAAAAAGAAGTGACAGAAATCTGAAGACGAAATTACAGAAATTGATGATCCATCACCAAGATCTGTGGATTTTTATAAATCAGTGGAACACGAAATTGAAATTTAGTTCATTATTTATGTATTTCGGAGTAATTTCGGGAACGAGTTTTTTTTATTACGAATTTTTGTATCTACAAATGCACGATGTTTTTAAAATGTATAGTTTGGCTATGATGATCCTTTTTACCTTTATCTGTATTATATTTGCCTGTTTCCTGTGCTGCATGGCATTTACGGTATTTATTTATTTCGCTTAAACTATTATTATTTATTACTTTATTACTTATTTATTTCTGTTTGTATTTTTATTTTTTCTTTTCGTAGATGCAGAATGGATTTCAAGACATTCGGCAATTCGTAATTTGCGATTTGAGATTGATACAAAAGTTTAAAGTAAAGTTTATCGTGATTCTTATCTTATTATAATGAAACTTGGATTTATTAAATTAAAAGTTAAATACGAATTTTTTCTTTAGATATTAAGTTTTATGAAACGATTTGGAAAAGTGTCGTTGTGTCTGTCGATTGGAGGTATTTTCTGCGTTAACAAGAGAATTCCTCTGAAGGTGACTTTTTTAATCCACTGTTACGATTTTATTTACAAATTAAGTTAAATAATAATATTTATTTTGTTTTATTACAGATAGCGAAAACATTGCATTCTGTGTTTTCGGGACTTTTAAAATTGAAGAATGTATCAAATAATAGACACGATTGCGAACGCATTTTCATCAGCAACCACTCTAATCTAAATTAGAATCGTAAAATTTTCACCGTTTTCTATCATGCAACTATTGAATCTGTTATTACTCACAACAATAGTTGATTAAACTTTATTTTAATGGTTTTTGACTGAATGAATAATGAAAATTGCATGACAGTACGTTTGTACTGACAGTATAGAATCTGTGTCAATTTAGTTACTCTTATTCGTACGACAGTATTAAAAGTTAATTAGAGAGTTTAGCTTTGATGCAAATACAGTAACATATCTTCACTGATCATAGCCCACTAGCGGCCGAGTGGTTGAACCCGTTATACACTAGCAGTCATTCACGTTTTCGCGCCTCGCCAACGCACAGTGTGAGAATCTGGCAATTTAGAACGAAAAAACTGCAATAGAAAGCACTATTGTTTGTATTTGATGTAGTTTTGCAAATAAAATACGGATTTTAGCAGTTGTATAAGTTATTTAATATATTTAAGGATAGTAAATTTCGTTTACAGTACATATTGTATATGAATCTGTAAAACATACAAATTTATATAAAGAATACTTTGTAATAGAAATTTGTATTTTGTATTGTATTTAATCCTCATAAAATATTAATTTTCAAAAGTAATAGGTGAAAAAACATAAGTATGCCAGCAAAAATGAAACAGTAAAAATTACGTGTGTTAAACAGAATAAAAAAACATTTAATCGATATCAGTAATGACATTACACTTCATTTTTTCTGCTTATTTATTTGAGATGCTCACAAACTGGCTATAAATGAATTTGAGGAGATGAAAACTTTCCGACACGTCCGTGTTTGTATATTTTCCTATTAGATAGTCCCCTGAACTTTAGATTACGCTTGTTATTCACATCTTGGGCATTTTTTGGTTACGTGTCAATTGGGAAAATGCAAGCTTCAATAATGACTTTCCCGTGAAATAAAATTTTATGAAATCTCGCGGACGTTGAATACTGTGCATAGTGTTAGAAACTCCGCTATGAAATCTCTAGAGAAAACATGCCAGTTTCAAGACTAGAATAAGAAAAAGGGTTAAATAGATGAGTGTCGATGCGATAACTATCAAACAATAACACGAATGATATTTGATGTGAATACAAGCGAATGATAAAAGATACAACCGGCTCCGACGTCGCCGGGATAAAGAAGGTCTGCCACACCAACCATGAAATCAGGTTTTGGTCAAAAAATTGGCTACCGAAAGAAAGAAAATAAAGCTTCATCAAGCAACACGAGTAATTTCAGTTAGTACTTAGAATGTCAAAACGGTATGGTCACCTGGAAAACTAAAGCTGCTTCGTAAGGAAATAAAGAGATATCAAAGCGACATATTAGCCTTAACAGAGATGCGTTGGACAGCATCGAAAAAACTAAATGGGAGTGAAATCATCTGGTCGGAAAATGACGTAAGGCATGAAGCCGGTATTGGATTTCTGCTTAGTAAAAAACACGAACAGCGCTGGTAAGATTCAATCCATTTAGTGCAAGATTCATTAAGGCAAGGTTTGAAGCAAAGCCATTTAATATATCAATAATCTAGGTATATGCACCTACCTCAGATAGGAGTGAAGAGGAGATTGAACTTTTCTATTAATTAGATAGATCTTACGCTAGTAATTAAAAATGTTAAACTTGTCGATTAGAAAATTTCATTACGTTAATTAATATAATAACATTTACTGTATTGAAGGCCATTGCTAAACTCACAAATTTCATAGCTTTATATTTGGTAATTTAAAAATTTTTAATGCAATTTATATATGACAGAATTGTAAGTCAGATGTACATGTACATGTGAGTGGTGGCGTAAAAGGCAGAAAATGAGTATGCAAAAATGTACACTTGGAGAAAACCGTTCCAGATGAAAATCATCATGACGACCAGTCTTAGCCCTGTGTCCTTGAACATCGGTGTTTTATTAAGTTTTCATTTTTAATTTTTCTTTTGATTGGCTGAACTTCTCTTTCCCTACTCTCCGATTGGTCTAACTATTGTTTCCAGGTGGAAATTGAGTTCAGTTTGAGTGGCGAGAAAGATCTGCCCTGAATAGTTTATCCGACACTAACTTACTTATTAACCTATTTAAAAACATTTCATCTCACACAGAAATATTTATTAACAGTAACTAAAGTTTTCAATCTATAATACAAGCAGTCTTTGAACTTTAAGTAACCATCATACTTTTACAATAATTTTATAACCATTATACTAATGAAACAATATGTATACATTTAGTTTTGCCTGCGTACCATCTCGTGCATCATACGATCAGTTAAAATCAATGACTTTACTAATAAGAGTTACCATATGTATAACGAACTGACTAAACTACTTAGAATAATGTTAGTGAGAAAAATGAGGAATAGATAAAATGTGTTTAGAATAGTAGAATAACTGGATTTTAAATACTAGAATTCTGCGATGCGAAACACGGCCCAGCAGTGTTAATTAAAAGCTGTGTATAGCGTAATCTACTATGAATGTGTATAAAAAATAATCTTTTTATTAATTTGTAACTGTGTCCTTATATGTGTTTGTTTAACAAGCACGTTTTTACCTCTTAACCTTTAATGACCAAACTTTAATTAATACGTGCAATGCCGTAATACGTGACATACATTGGAATTAAAATTTTAAGATAGTCACAAGAATCATAAAAAAGAAAATAATAAAAATTTCCAAATTTTGAATAAGTTTCTAAAGTTAAGCAATAGCCTACAAAATAATGAAGTTCTTGCAGTAATGAAAATTTATTACTAAAATATCATAACGAAAAATTCTAATAAAAATTACATAATATACTTATGAAAATACCTAAAATTTTTAGCTATCGTAATTATTTACATTCGAAATTTTTAATGTTATAAGAAGAATTTATTATAAAGAATTTCCTTTTAACCAGCACTTAANAATTAATTCTAAAGAATTTCCTTTTAACCAGCACTTAATTTTATTGACTAAGCTTTTAACATAGTTTTTAAAAATGATTCAAATATTTTTTAACATCAGAAATTTAATTTCATGCAATAAACGAAATTGGTCAACACAAATTCATCGAGAAAGCAAAAAAAAATATTCATTCGTTAGTATCTTAAATACGCATGAAACTTGAGCTTACTTCACACAAAAATTGATAGAATATTCGATCTAAGGTAAAAAATTCCTTACTTTACGCAAAACAAATTCGAATATGGAAGATGGAAACTGCATGAATTGTTTATTGCGGCCCTGTTGGACAACTGCTCTGATTTTCGGAGTAGACATCTTGCAGACGTGTTCCTGCAAACAGCCAACTTATCTACTTAAAACTGAGAAATTAAGATCTATACTCGGTTTGTTCAGGTTGTATTATGGCAATATACTATAATTTTGCTATGGAAAATTTACCTGGTGTAAAAGAATATGCATTGTGTCACAAATTCTTTGAAGTATTTGTACGTGATGCTCAAATAATGAACATTGCAACGTTAATATTATTCATTACTTACTCAATCTGCTTGACTTCTGGCAATAAAACAAAATACAAGATGATTAAGATTCTTCGAAGCAGATATTTGTATGAAAAAATTACTATTGAAAGTAATCGTCTGCTGAGAATGTTGTCCTTTCTCGTTTCTCTTATTGTTATAATATTAATTTTTGTTTTCGAAGTTATTATTCTGGTTGTTTACTATCCTGCGTTGGAAAAAAAATCAAATGTTTCGACTAGAAGCACTTTTTTGTGCTGTCGATATTTGTTTTGTGTCAACTTTTATTACGGGAGGGATAGCATATAGTTTGCTGTTAGTAGCTGTTATTATATTTGTTCTTCATAGTTTGAAGAACTTTTCAGTGAATTATGCGAAATAAAAAGAAGCGACAGAAATCTAAAGGCGAAATTACGAAAATTGATGATCTATCATCAAGATCTGTGGGTTTTTATAAATCAGTGGAACACAAAATGCAATTTTATTTCACTAGTTTTTTATTTCGGAATAATTTGGAGTACGAGTTTCTTTTATTACGAATTTTTGTATGTGGACATGCACGAGTTGTTTAGAATGCTGATTTTGGCTATGATAATTTTTTTTCATTTATCTGTATTATATCTTCCTGTTTTCTGTGCTGCATGGCATTTACAGTATTTATTTACTAAGCTTAAAAACTTTAATATTTATTAATTGCTTTGTTTATTCAATCTGTTTTTTTAGATGCAGAATGGCTTTTAGGACATTCGGCAATTTGCAGTTTGCGATTTGAAACTCTCAGAAAAGTTAAAGGTAAAGATTTTCGTGATTTTTATCTTATAAGTCAAGCTTTATAAACTAAATTCAATGTCAAAAATAATTTATTATAAAATAAATTAAACTTTATGAGACGGTTTGGAAAAGTGTCCTTGTGTCTCTCGATTGGAGGAATCTTTTGTATCAACAAGAAGATTCCTCTCAAGGTAAATGTACTTTAACAACTTTATAAATATTGTATAAAAATTCACAGAAATAATTACGTGTATTTTGTTGTATTTCAGATGGTTAGTACATTGCATTATGTGTTTTCGGGACTTTTAAGATTGAGGAATGTGTCGAATGACAGACACGTTTGCCGTCAATTTTTTACTGGCAACCATTCGAATTTAAACTAGAATCGTGAAAGTTTCACCGTTTTTTATCATACAACAATTGAAACCATTATTTATAACAACTGTAATTGATTGAACTTGATTGTAATTGTTTTTGCTTTAACGAATAATGAAACTTGCGTGACAGTTCTTTTGCACTGACAGTATAGAATCTGTGTTAATTCAATTAATTAATTCGCACAAATTTATTAAAAGTTAATTAGATAAGTTTGACTTTGATGCAAATACAATAACTCGTTTACATCCAGCAGCGGCCGAGTGGTTGAAACAACTATACACTAGCAGTTAGTCGCGTGTTTCCGTTTCTCCAATGCAGAGTGTGGAAATCTGAAAATTTAGGGCAAAACAATTCTTGTTTTGTATATAAAGCATTATTGTCTGTATTTCAGATGGTTATTGCTAATAAAATATTAATTTCTATACTTTTATAAATTACAAGCAGACCCCGCCACGCCTTGTTGTGGCTCAAAATGTATCTATTATAAATGTATAACACTTCCCCCTAGGAGAAAATTTTTCGAAAAATTTCTTCTTAGTGTACATTCTGTTGACGTACCCTATTAAAACGCAATAAAATCGTATCTAAAATAGTATAGTAGAAGCCATATTTCCGGTTAAGCCTTAATCCTATCCCTCTCCCCCGCGGGGGGAATATCGAAAAATCCCTTCTTTGTGTACATTGTGTTGACGTACCCTATTAAAACGCAATGAAAAACGCAAAAACCCGCATCTAAAATAGTATAATAGAAGTGAAGTTCTTCACAGTAAGCCTTAATCCTATCCCTTTCCCCCGCTGGAGAGTACAATTTTATTTTTTTTATTTTTAGTCTATGACAATTTTACAATTTTATTTTTAGTCTATACTGTAAATTTTATTTACAGTATAGACTATATAGTATATGAATGTGTAAAACTTTCAAATTTATATAAGAAGAAATAAGTAATAGATTTAGTATTTAGTACAGTGTTTAATCGTAATAAAATCTTAATTATCAAAAGTAATAATTAGAAAAAAAACATAAGTATGCAAGCAATAACGAAGCGAGAAAAATCACACGTGTAAAATAGTATACGAAGACATTTCGTATTGTATTTTACTCATCAGAACAACCTGGACGTATTCGGAAAAACATTAAATATATTGTTAGAAAATGTAATATTTTCAACAAGGCTAAGAAAAATAAGTATCGAAGAAGCGTTCTCGCTGTCTCGCTACTTTTTTGTATTTGCTATTGAGTTTTTGTAAAAAAATTCCTTATTGTCTGCTTTATGCAGTTTAAAACAATTTTAAAATTCGCTATCTTCTTTTTCTCGAAGGATATATGTAGTTGTGGCTGCAAACTTCCAATTCTTTGGCTTTTTGTTCCATATCTTAAAATGGGCTCTCCTAGAAATCAAGAATATCATTCTGTTAAACATGAAAGAATAATTCAATGCGAAAATTTGCGCACAGTCTCTTCTATAATTTAAATATCCAACGGTAATATCTTTAATAATCATATACTAAGAAAGCAGTATTAAGTAGATTACTAAACTAAAATCTTAGAAAGAAATTTTTAAATCGAATGAAATACTCATATATTCAAAAGAATTCTTCGAGTCGACAATATCTAATTTATCAAACTTCGATTCGAGTATACAATACAGTAGACCCCTATAAAACGGATTCCTATAATTACTATTTCTGTAAGACGGCGGTAAAAATTGCGACGGTGTCCGTAAAAAACGGTAAAAAAAACTCCTATAATTACGTATAAGTTCATCGGGCAGCCGAACTACTTTCTGCCGTCCAGCGCCACGCTACAGAGAGATTACTATTGTCTGTACAGTATTATATATAAATCTATACTAATATTATAAAGAGGTAATGTTTGTATGTATGTATGTATGTAAGTTTCTTTGCAGCAGGTAATCTCTGAAACTACTCATCTGATTTCAAAAATTCTTTCACCAATATTTAGAATGGAACTTCAGGGTGGACATAGGCTGTATATTATTCCGATAAACATTAATATAAATTAAAAAATATAATCTAGGTTAAGGCTTTTATGTCCAACAGATGGCGCTACGAGTACGACGCTCTAAGTTTGCTTTTCTTTGAGGCATTACGTTTTTCTGTGAAAGTGAACTAAAGCAGATCGTCTTCTATCTATATAAATAAAAATGTAATGTTCGTTTGTTCCTACCGACTCCTTTGAAATTTTGACACAACGCCGTATTTGAATACGCACGCTTTTTTATATAATATACGTGTCGAAATTCCCCCCACTGAAAGGAGATGGTTAGGATTAAGGCTTACTGTAAAGAACTCTGCTTGTATTTATACTATTTTAGATGCGGTTTTTTGCGTTTTTGATTGCGTTTTAATAGGGTACATCAACAGAATGTACACTAAGAAGAAATTTTTCGATATTCCCCCACGGGGAGAGGGACAGAATTAAGGCTTACGGTGAAGAACTTGACTTCTATTATATTATTTTAGATGCAGGTTTTTACGTTTTTGATTGCGTTTTAATAGGGTACGTCAAGAGAATGTACACTAAGAATAAATTTTTCGTAAAATTTCCCCCCCACAGGGGAAGTGTTATACATTTATAATAGATACATTTTGAGCCACTACAACGCGTGGTGGGGTCTGATAGTTATATATAAATTAGGTACTGTACATATAATTATATATTAATTATATATAAATTAGGTACTGTATATATAATTATATATTAACTTAATTTATTGTAACTTTATTATAATTATATATATACTTTCCGCCGTCTAGCGCCACGCTATGGACAGTTTAGGCTAGTAAGTTGAGTTTATTATCGTCTGTACAGTATGTAAATTAGGTACCGTAAGTCTAATACAGCACTAATTTTACACATTTCTTGTGAAAGAAACATTTCTTATTCAACGGCCATAAAAATTATTTTTATTCATGATGTCTCCAAAGGTCAAGTTATTTTTCTGCGAAAAATTCGTTATCAGATATCGCGGCAGCCGTTTCGTGCGCTGTTCCGCGACGAAAACAAGCTTAAGCAATGGCATGGTCGAACGGTGCACACTCGGTAAGTAATCCTACAATTTTTTGTTTATAGCATAGTTTATACGGATTATTCCCAAAAAAAATTATACGTGTTTTGGAAATGTTGAGTCGAATTCGTCTAGAATCAGTTAATTTTATGGAAGAAAACCTTTCAAACAGCCGTAGTCCGTAAACTTCACACGTGTCGGGATGTGATTGGCTCATATATTTAAGGATTCCTACAATGCGAAATTCTTATAAGCCCCCACCAGTGGGCGAGTGGTCTCCGTTGCCGCTCATCGTAGTGGTGACCAGACCCTAAAAACTGGGAGGTTCGTCGTGGGTTCGCGCCACGGTCGGACAGGCTGGCTGCTTGGAGTTTTCCGTGTTTTCTCCTTGCCAATAACGACTGAATAGGAGGCCAGTTCCCCATAAAAGTCCTCCCGGAAGGCATTATTTCCCGCGCGTGCGATCAGACCATTCAGGTACGGCTGGCTCATCGGTCGCATAGCGATCATACACAAGTCTATCGGAGAAAGAGCCTATATGAGCTATAATCTCCATATTAACACCTGGAAGAAAAAGCAGACATAACACCTGGAAGAAATTCTTATAAAGCGGAACGTATCTACCGCGTTATAGGGGTCTACTGTATTTTATAGACTATATTTTCATCCAATTTTAGTTATTTTAACGTTAACGTACGAGGTTTCGAGTGAACGGAGTGGACGGAATGGAGTGAACGGAGAGAAGAACGGAAGAAACTGCACTCAAAGTTGCTTTAAATATAAATAACCGTTTATTTATATGTATGCTACGTTAGTTATACATGCAAATTTAAGGTTATAAGTTAATTTTGGCTAAAAATAAGTTACGTGAATCGCTAGTTACAATCGATTTCGCGATTAGTTAACGTGGAGAGAGAGAGCGTACAATAGTGCGCGGGCAGGATAAATACCTTATATTACACTGTTGATTGAGTAACTGCAAATAAAGTCCCACAGTTCGGAGTTAAATAGGTGAATTGATATTGTCCAGTTCAGTCGTTGATAAGGAAATGTTGGGTTTCGACAGGACAGTCTCTTGAATACGAACTCGGCGCGGCACACACACACAATCAAATAATAACTTCCACCCCCTTACTCATCGTATCTGTCCTTTTTATATGAAGTCCTCTTTTCGGGCCTTTCCCCGATTTCGTCAGGGATGACGATCTCCTTGAACCAATAAGGTGACCGGTGACACAATCGTGACACAGAGATGTGCTCATCTCAACAAGGAAAACAACTCATGGGAATCGAGGTTTAACCAGATTTTATGTTTCCCTTATCTCTTTTAATTTTTTTTCATAACTCGTTCCGTCTTCATAGAGTTGCATCCCAAGTTTAATTAACATTTTAGAAAAATTTTAAAGTTTAAAACACGAAATTTCTGACCCTCACAAATATATACTTATTTTATGCCACTATGATATAAAAAAAAACCCAAATATCGTATCCGCGCTATTAATTAAAAATAAAACGAGAAGAAACAGGTAGACTGTGTACTTTATTATTAAAATTTACAGTTTAACCTATTTGTTCTCTATTACATGGGCAATATTGTTAACTGAAAACATATTTCCTATAATTAAAATATTATATACAGTATGCAAACTGTTTCTGAAAATGATACTAACGTAAGATATTCATTTTACATATTAACTTTCACGAAGACAAAGAAAAATAAATTACTCCTTTCTCGGTTGCAAACTGTTGAAAACGGTGGTTCGAAGCACTTATTCTTCTACCTTATGAGATTGGACGTGACGTCAGGTTCAGGCCCGGCAGGTATTTAGATGACCATCATTGAAAGTCTCACCAGCGACCTAGTGGATAAAAATTACCCGGCCAACAGGCTAAGTACGTGGAGTTTTCCGAGTTTTCTTATGTTTATACACACCTAAATAAGGAAAATTTTCCATAAAAGTTTACCCGGGAAGCAGATTGTCTGTCACGTTTCCGTATAGACTACGAATAAAACAATTGAAAAATACGGAATTTTAAGCGACGAAAAACAATTTAAAATTTCATCAATAAGCAATAATTCTGTTTCTAATTATTAGCACAATTATTTGAAGAAGATTAGCAGCTAGTAATACTTTTAGCAGGGCGAAAGAATAAAATTTAATGTGTTTATGCGAGTGTATTATATGGTGGTTCACCATTGAACAAAAATAATGTAGTTTTAAAAATAAATCTGATTTTCGATTTAAAAATTCCAAAACCACTATTAAATAATTTTTAACAGCATTGTTTTAATTTATATTGATTTGATTTCAGTTTTAATTAATTGATTTTATTATTATTATTATTTTCTCTTTCCTGTGTAAAGTGGATAGGTAGTATGCTTTAATTCGTTCATATCTGCAGAGGTCGAACGTTTGTTATTAAGGTGAATAGTTTTCCATCACAATTAGTTGAAATCTCTGGCACAATGAATGATTTTTTACAATGAAATCTAAGTAATGTGATAAAGACGAATTGTTTTGGAAAACAATTTATGTGTTTAAACGAAAAAAGTTTACTGCTTTACAACACACGCGTAACGACACTGTTAATTATGACACTATTTCTGGTCTATAAAATCGCGCTGCTGTCAACGGTTGGACATCTTACAGATATGGAGGAGTACGTCAGGAATTGCAATTTGGCACAATGTATTCAGAGCCGAAATCATGCGCACCTATTAATGCAGACTCGCAGGTAGTCAAAGAGCCGAGAACCGTGTCGTAATAAAATACAAAGTGAAGACACTGTTTTTACAAACAGGCACAAGTGAGAGATTTCCGAACGCGTTATTCGTTGGAAATTTCTAAATGAGAACTTTGAGGAATCGAATTTTGACAAACGTGCGACTCACGTTACTCGTGTATTTTCTTGCTTTCGTCGTTTCGCAGGATGACGAAACGACGAGAGCAACATGGAAACAATTCGAGTACAAATATCTTCCTATTTACCGTAGGCAAGAACGGGCCCGTGACAACGCAACCTGTCGTAACCACGGAGGCAACGAAGTTCGCCGTAATTTACGCCAAAACCCCGAGTACTGGTGTCGGTTCTTTTCATTGGTTACATTGGATTTCAAGACATTCGGCTATTCGCAATTTGCGATTTGGAATGCCCACAAAAACGTTGAATATTTAACGTTCTAAAATTCTGTTCCTAAAACAAAAAACGAAGAAAAAAATCATTTGTAATTATTGTAAAACAAATATTCCAAAATAAATTAAACAAATAGTTCATTTTTATTGTATTATTGTCGAAAAAACTTTCGAATACTTTTGTAATTTTATAAAAGCTTGTTATGTAAAACTTAGTGTCTGTAAACCTGCTGATGAGGGACCGCAAGGTCCGAAACACAAGCACAGTGTGTACAGGTGAAGTACCAAGTAAACAATTAAGATTGCTTTTCTGAAAAAGTTTCCTCAATTCGCAGAAAAAGGACACCGGTACAATATACTCTAATATTACGATTTCTCTTAGTAGCCATTAATATAATGTATTGTAAATAATAAAAACACAAAGGCATATGAATTAATCTCTTTTTAACATTTAACAAGTTTGTATGAATAAAAGTAATTAAATTGATACAGATTCTATACTGTCAGAAATTTCTAATCTTAAAAGCAATATTCTATAAATTTTTGTGAAAAGTAAGAGCAAGTCTCATGCTCATCTATGATAGAAAAAAAAATAAATATCATTCTTTCATTACTTAAGTAGTTTGTGTTGACACATTACGCTAATATCGTTAAATAAGTACGTTGTTTGTATTGGATTTAGAATCACTCTGATAAAATATGTTAAAAGCTTAGTGCTGGTTAAAAGAAAATGTTTTATTATAAGATAAGAATTTATAATAAAGCAATTTAAAATCTATTAGCAAAATTTATTAATAGAATAACATATACTGTATTGAAGGTCATTGCTGAACTCACGAACTTTATAATTTCACTAGAATACCCGTCGCGCATTGCTGCGATCTAGAAGAAAGGAAATTCAAGCAAACTCGTTATGATAAAATTCAATTTACATTTTATTATTTTTATTGAAACTTATTATTATTATTATTATTAATTTTCATTGGGAAACATTTGAAAGTGTCGTTTCAATTCTATTTATTTATTGGAGTGCTTGTGGATACACGATATTTTTTGTTTTTCCGTCTGGTGCGTACACGAATAAATCAGAAGGTTTTCGATGCGTGAGCCGACCACATACAATTGTCCACGGAGAAGCACGGATTCTCCAAATTTAGCCCACACACTCGCTGCGATTGTCAGAAGTGTGATATTCCCCATTTTTATATATATATTTTTTAATCCTTTACAATTTTGATTATTTAATTGCTCCTTCCTCTCTTTCTTGGCATATTGTGCCAATTTCCGATAGTTAGATAATAAACCGTTTTATTGTAATTTGTCTTTTTAAATTATTAGATGATATTAAAATTTGGAAAAGGGGGATACCTAGATCGGTAAAATAGGTGAATTTCTTTCTACAACTTCGGTTGTTATTCGGTATACAGTTAAAGTTTTAACAAAGTTCGAGCGAATACGTAATTAGCAAAAAAAAGTTGAATTAAAGTGATTAAACAAACATTATTACGAATATCGTAAATAACAGTTCACAAATGCATATATAGAAATATTTTTTTAAGGGGGAAATGGTCTTCACAATTTGAAATCGATCGAACACACTGTGCTCGAATGCTCACACGAATAAACGCGCCATCTATCGTAGGATAAACGTACTATGCCAAAAACCTTCGCGGGAGTGTATTAAAAAACTTTCCGAAGTTTTATGGCAATCATACTATGCCACAAACCTTTGCCAGAGTATATTAAACAACTTCCCAAAGTTTCACGGCAATTGGATAAACGGTGTTGTAATGCATGAAGGACACACACACACACACATTCATTTTTATATATATACATATTGTAATTTTTAAAATATTTTAATGCAATTTATATATGACAAATTTTTAAGTCGGATATATATCATATATTTTGGTATTAATAGGGAAAGATGGTGCGAGATGGAGTCACGGGGTAAGACGGGGACGTCTGTTTATTTGTGGTTAACGCGCTTTCATCTAGCTGTTATTTGAAGAACTAAATGTCTACCTCAAAAGGGATCGTGGGACAAGAAAACGTCCAAATCTCTCTCTTCGTTTAGAAGCAAGACACGTTTTCCATATTTCAGAAATACTTCATCTAATTTTACGTTTGCTACAAAGTTTCTACAAAGTAAGTATCATTTTGAACTTTTACATTACCTTTTACATGAAGATATTATGGTATACGAAGTAACCTTTAAGACTGTAATTGTTTAGTTTTGAAATGAAATTTTCCTGTGTTTGTAGTCAGTATGAAAAGTATACATTGGGGGCAACATGGGGTACCCGTCTAGCCCCAGGTTGACCGTGAATATGGCCTATGAACCCAGAAGTATTTTTGGAAACCCCTGAAGGTTTGCTGCAGAAACGACAAACAGGCCCCTGCAGCAAAAGTAGGCCTAACAAAAAATAAGAGACAAATGACAGAGAATGCCTGTATTGTAGAGGGTTATACTCTGTATGTACAGAGAGTTGGGCTAAATATAGCCGTTGTGATAAATAGGCACACTTTTCTTGCGCCAATATTAAGGAAAACGACAGTGTAATTAATTTAATTTGTCCTTCATGTATATAAAAATAATATCCTTATTTTACCCTATGGATGGGGCAAGATGGTGCATTTAGATATAATTTTAAAATATAAAAATTTGTTCTTTTGAAAACGTTTTTCAAATATTAAATTTTGTAATATAAATTACCACATTTTGTAGTTGCCGAAAATAAAAAAAATTATCGTTCTCATCAAAGTGGTTGCCATCTTATGACTTTTCAAACCTTAACGTTTTCATCTTCCCCATCTTCCCTTTTACTGTTAAATTTTGCACGTTAAAGATGAAAAAAGAAAGATAGAAGGGATTATGTCATTCATTTAGTGGTGATATGAAAATTTTATACTCTTTTAGCTGTTTGAAATTTACAAAGAAACAAGCTGGTACCCTGAATAATAAGAACTTTTGTCTTTTTGTAATAATATTGATAATAAATAAATTATTTTCAAATAAAATTTTATAATAAAAGACGCCACACGCAATTTTCAATGGAAGAAGCCAATGTTTATTATTGCAGAATTTTTTTCAAGTCTAATTATTCAGCGATTTTGAACACTTATCTATTTGTTTACTATGACTGTTGCTAAAATTTTAACCACTACAGTCATCTTTTTTTTTATCTATGCAAAAATATACTAGAGACGTAATTGTGTTTGTCTCTCGTACGATTTACAGGATGGCTGCTTGTTCTAGATTATATATATTTTTGAACATGATCATAACATTATATAAAAATTATGATAGTGACTTCATTGACTACTTTTCTACACAATTAGTCTGTCTTGCTAACTCAGCACACCGTTCGAAAAATTTAGTAGTTAAAATCTTACTTCTGATAGCTGTTTTTATTCTATAACTTTTAAAAGTATAGTCGCTATGCTTTCATTTCCAAGATGTCGTATCGAGCAGTATTGAATTTCAGATTTAATGCTTCATAATGCTTGCCAAGTAAAATCAAGGTATTTCGTGTACGCCGAAAAAGAAATTCGAACTTCAAAAAATTGAACTAGAGTTTGAAGTTCTAAAAATTTTAACATAATGTAATGGGGATAACCCACCAGTGGCCGAGCGGTTATGTCGCTAAACACAGGAAGTTTGGTCGCCGGTTCGTGCTGCGCTCGAACGAGCAAGTTACGTGGAGTTTTCCTGGTTTTGTCCACGTTTGTATCACCTGAAAGGGACCAGTTTACCTTAAAAGACCTTCCGGAAGACATTTCCCCTCGAGTAATATCGCGCCCAAGAGAAAGAAACGAGAAACATTCTAGGATACACCTCAACGCATTACTAACTACTTGCTTACCTACGCCAGTTGCTCGACAACGTAAAAATCTGATATGGCGTACGAAGAAGAAGGATGTCGATAAGCCGACTTTCAGGATAGAATCTTTAATGTTTCGTCAGGATAACCTATGTGCCCTCAATAATTTGTATATAAATTGTATAAAATAATAATAAATTTACAAGAACATACTTCTTACATAATTTATACAGTCTGTTGCAAAAATCTCAACACTTTATTATAACATAAAATAATTAATTACTGACCAGCAACACGCTTCTTAATCTACGCAAAAATATTTCATTTATCTCGGAAATATTTATTAACCGTTAGGAACAATTTTAGTACGTACTACTCTAGGCCATTTTCATATTTTAAAAAATCACAGCACACTGATATTCTTCTTTATAGAGAACAATTAAAAACACATTTAAAACATGAAATTCTTCATAACATCTCAATAATTTTATGACCATTATGAAAAACATATACATTGATCTATTATGGAACGATCAGTTAAAAACAATGACTTTACTAGTAAAAGTTAGCATAAACAAAACAAGCTGACTGGACCAGTTAAAATGCTATCAGCGGAAAAGGAAAAGAATAGATAAAATGAATTCAGAATTGCAGAATAACCAGACTTTAGTAACAATTCTGCAATACTGTATTCAGCCCGACAGTAATAATTACAAAGTTGCGTGTAGTGCCAATTATGAAATTTCATTATAAAATAGTTTCTATATAGTTAGTATAGCGAGGCAAAAATGTTATTTTTCGGCGTAGGAGGGTTTCAGAGTAAAATTCTAATAGCTAAAAGCATTTAAAATTTTCATTTTCCCACTGAAGATATGACAAGTTATTTCTCTATTTCTGCATCTCCCGACCTATAAATTACAACATTTAACATTATCAATGCCGTTAAACGTGACATACAGCTGAATTAAAATTCCGTAAAATTGTAAATAATCATAAAAAAATGATAAAAATTTACAAATATTAAATTATAAATTTCTGAAGTTCGGCAATGGCCATTCAAATAGTAAAGTTTAATATGCGAATGAAAATCATTCGCATCATTTTCCATTTACGTAGATTTCATTTTAGACTATAATCATTTTTTCATTTATTTAGGTTTAACGATATAATAAAAGCTTATAATAAAGCATTTCGTATTAAAAAGCACTTAAGTTTTATTGACGAAGCTTTTAACATATTTATTCAGCGTGATTCTAGATTGAATACAAACAACGTACTTATTTAACGATATTATCGAAGTACGTCAACACAAACGAATTAACTAATAGTAGAAAGTATTAAGTAGAGCGTAATAGAGAGTATCGCTAGTATCGTAGATGAGCAAAAGACTTGCGCTTACTTTTCACATAAATTTATAGAATATTGGTGTTAAGATTAGAAATTCCTCAAACTATCCACAAAATGAATTCGAATATGGAAGATGGATGCTGCATGAATTGTTTCTTGAGGCCTTGTTGGACAACTGCTCTGATTTACGGATTAGACAATTTGCAGATGTGTTCCTGCGAACAGCCAACTTATTTACGTAGAACTGAGAAATTAAGAAATATCTATACTCGGTTTGTTCAGGTTATATTGTGGCAATATACTATAATTTTGCTATGGCAAAATTTACCTGGTGTAAAAGAATATGCATTGTCTCACGGGTTATTTGACGTATTTGGGAGTGATGCTCGAATAATGAACATTTCAACGTTAGTCATATTCATGACTTACTCAATCAGCCTGACGTCTAACAGTAAAACAAAATTCCATATGATTAAGATTCTTCGAAATAGATATTTTTATCGAAAATTTATTATTGAAAGTAACGCTTTGCTGCGAATGGCGACCTTTCTAGTTTCTCTTATTGTTATACTTTTAATTATTATTTTTCAAGTTATTAATTTGGTTGTTTACTATCCAGCGTTGGAAAAAAAGCAAATGTTTCGACTAGAAGCACTTTTTTGTGCTGTTGATATTGGATTTGCGACTGCTTTAATGACAGGAGGAATAGCATATACATTGCTGTTAGTAGCTGTAATTTTTTTTGTTCTTAATAAAGAGTTTGAAGAACTTTTGAGTGAATTATGCGAAATAAAAAGAAGCGACATAAATCTGAAGACGAAATTACAGAAATTGATGATCCATCACCAAGATCTGTGGATTTTTATAAATCAGTGGAACATAAAATTGGAATTTACTTCATTACTTATGTATTTCGGAGTAATTTCGGGAACGAGTTTTTTTTATTACGAATTTTTGTATCTGGAAATGGACGATGTTTTTAGAATGTATATTTCGGCTATGATAATCGTTTTTACATTTATCTGTATTATATCTGCCTGTTTTCTGTGCTGCATCGCATTTTCGGTAATTATTCATTTTGCTTAAACTATTATTAATTATTGGTTTCTCTGTTTGTATTTTTATTTTTTTCTTTTCGTAGATGCAGAATGGATTTCGAGACATTCGGCAATTCGTAATTTGCGATTTGAGATTGATACAAAAGCTTAAAGTAAAGATTATCGTGATTTTAATGTCATTATAATGAAACTTGGATTTATTAAATTAAAAGTTAAATACGAATTTTTTCTTTAGATATTGAATTTTATGAAACGATTTGGAAAAGTGTCGTTGTGTCTGTCGATTGGAGGTATTTTCTGCGTTGACAAGAGAATTCCTCTGAAGGTAGCTTTTTTTTATTAACTGTTGCGATTTTATTTAGAAATTAAGTTAAATAGTAATATTTATTTTGTTTTATTTCAGATAGCAAAAACATTGCATTCTGTGTTTTCGGGACTTTTAAAATTGAAGAATGAATCAAAAAATACACACGATTGCCAACGTATTTTCATTAGCAACCACTCTAATCTAAATTAGAATCGTAAAATTTTCACCGTTTTCTATCATGCAACGATTGAATCTGTTATTACTCACAACAATAGTTGATTAAACTTTATTTTAATGGTTTTTGACTGAATGAATAATGAAAATTGCATGACAGTACGTTTGTACTGACAGTATAGAATCCGTGTCAATTTAGTTACTCTTATTCGTATGACAGTATTAAAAGTTAATTAGAGAGTTTAGCTTTGATGCAAATACAGTAACATATCTTCACTGATCATAGCCCACTAGCGGCCGAGTGGTTGAACCCGTTATACACTAGCAGTCATTCACGTTTTCGCGCCTCGCCAATGCACAGTGTGAGAATCTGGCAATTTAGAACGAAAAAACTGCAATAGAAAGCACTATTGTTTGTATTTGATGTAGTTTTGCAAATAAAATACGAATTTTAGCAGTCGTATAAGTTATTTATTATATTTAAGAATAGTATATTTCGTTTACAGTACATATTGTATATGAATCTGTAAAACATACAAATTTATATAAAGAATACTTTGTAATAGAAATTTGTATTTAGTATTGTATTTAATTTTCATAAAATATTAATTTTCCAAAGTAATAAATAAAAAAACATAAGTATGCCAGCAAAAATGAAACAGTAAAAATTACGTGTGTTAAACAGAATAAGAAAACATTTAATTGAAATCAGTAATGACATTACACTTCATTTTTTCTGTTTATTTATTTGAGATGCTCAGAAACTGGCTATAAATGAATTTGAGGAGATAAAAAGTTTCCGTAACGTCCATGTTTGTATATTTTTCTATTAGATAGTCCCCTGAACTTTAGATTACGCTTGCTATTCACCTCTTGGGCTTCTTTTGGTTAAGGGTCAATTGGGAAAATGCAAGCTTCAATAATGACTTTCCCGTGAAATAAAATTTTATGAAGTGTCACGGTCATTGAATACTGTGCATAGTGTTAGAAACTCCGCTATGCAATCTCTAGAGAAAACATGCCAGTTTCAAGACTAGAAAAAGAAAAAGGTTTAGGCAAGGTTTGAAGCAAAGCCATTTAATATATCAATAATCTAGGTATATGCACCTACCTAAGATAGGAGTGAAGAGGAGATTGAACTTTTCTATTAATTAGATAGATCTTACGCTAGTAATTAAAAATGTTAAACTTGTCGATTAGAAAATTTTATTACGTTAATTAATATAATAACATTTACTGTATTGAAGGCAATTGCTAAACTCACAAATTTCATAGCTTTATATTTGGTAATTTAAAAATTTTTCAGGCAATTTATATATGACAGAATTGTAAGTCAGATGTACATGTACAGTACATGTGATTGGTGGCGTAAAAGGCAAAAAATAAGTGTGCAAAAATGTACACTTGGAGAAAACCGTTCCAGATGAAAATCATCATGACGACCAGTCTTAGCCCTGTGTCCTTGAACATCGGTGTTTTATTAACTTTTCATTTTTAATTTTTCTTTTGATTGGCTGAACTTCTCTTTCCCTACTCTCCGATTGGTCTAACTATTGTTTCCAGGTGGAAATTGAGTTCAGTTTGAGTGGCGAGAAAGATCTGCCCTGAATAGTTTATCCGACACTAACTTACTTATTAACCTATTTAAAAACATTTCATCTCACACAGAAATATTTATTAACAGTAACTAAAGTTTTCAATCTATAATACAAGCAGTCTTTGAACTTTAAGTAACCATCATACTTTTACAATAATTTTATAACCATTATACTAATGAAACAATATGTATACATTTAGTTTTGCCTGCGTACCATCTCGTGCATCATACGATCAGTTAAAATCAATGACTTTACTAATAAGAGTTACCATATGTATAACGAACTNAATGAATTTGAGGAGATGAAAACTTTCCGACACGTCCGTGTTTGTATATTTTCCTATTAGATAGTCCCCTGAACTTTAGATTACGCTTGTTATTCACATCTTGGGCATTTTTTGGTTACGTGTCAATTGGGAAAATGCAAGCTTCAATAATGACTTTCCCGTGAAATAAAATTTTATGAAATCTCGCGGACGTTGAATACTGTGCATAGTGTTAGAAACTCCGCTATGAAATCTCTAGAGAAAACATGCCAGTTTCAAGACTAGAATAAGAAAAAGGGTTAAATAGATGAGTGTCGATGCGATAACTATCAAACAATAACACGAATGATATTTGATGTGAATACAAGCGAATGATAAAAGATACAACCGGCTCCGACGTCGCCGGGATAAAGAAGGTCTGCCACACCAACCATGAAATCAGGTTTTGGTCAAAAAATTGGCTACCGAAAGAAAGAAAATAAAGCTTCATCAAGCAACACGAGTAATTTCAGTTAGTACTTAGAATGTCAAAACGGTATGGTCACCTGGAAAACTAAAGCTGCTTCGTAAGGAAATAAAGAGATATCAAAGCGACATATTAGCCTTAACAGAGATGCGTTGGACAGCATCGAAAAAACTAAATGGGAGTGAAATCATCTGGTCGGAAAATGACGTAAGGCATGAAGCCGGTATTGGATTTCTGCTTAGTAAAAAACACGAACAGCGCTGGTAAGATTCAATCCATTTAGTGCAAGATTCATTAAGGCAAGGTTTGAAGCAAAGCCATTTAATATATCAATAATCTAGGTATATGCACCTACCTCAGATAGGAGTGAAGAGGAGATTGAACTTTTCTATTAATTAGATAGATCTTACGCTAGTAATTAAAAATGTTAAACTTGTCGATTAGAAAATTTCATTACGTTAATTAATATAATAACATTTACTGTATTGAAGGCCATTGCTAAACTCACAAATTTCATAGCTTTATATTTGGTAATTTAAAAATTTTTAATGCAATTTATATATGACAGAATTGTAAGTCAGATGTACATGTACATGTGAGTGGTGGCGTAAAAGGCAGAAAATGAGTATGCAAAAATGTACACTTGGAGAAAACCGTTCCAGATGAAAATCATCATGACGACCAGTCTTAGCCCTGTGTCCTTGAACATCGGTGTTTTATTAAGTTTTCATTTTTAATTTTTCTTTTGATTGGCTGAACTTCTCTTTCCCTACTCTCCGATTGGTCTAACTATTGTTTCCAGGTGGAAATTGAGTTCAGTTTGAGTGGTGAGAAAGATCTGCCCTGAATAGTTTATCCGACACTAACTTACTTATTAACCTATTTAAAAACATTTCATCTCACACAGAAATATTTATTAACAGTAACTAAAGTTTTCAATCTATAATACAAGCAGTCTTTGAACTTTAAGTAACCATCATACTTTTACAATAATTTTATAACCATTATACTAATGAAACAATATGTATACATTTAGTTTTGCCTGCGTACCATCTCGTGCATCATACGATCAGTTAAAATCAATGACTTTACTAATAAGAGTTACCATATGTATAACGAACTGACTAAACTACTTAGAATAATGTTAGTGAGAAAAATGAGGAATAGATAAAATGTGTTTAGAATAGTAAAATAACTGGATTTTAAATACTAGAATTCTGCGATGCGAAACACGGCCCAGCAGTGTTAATTAAAAGCTAAGTATAGCGTAATCTACTATGAATGTGTATCAAAAAATAATCTTTTTATTAATTTGTAACTGTGTCCTTATATGTGTTTGTTTCACAAGCACGTTTTTACCACTTAACCTTTAATGACCAAACTTTAATTAATACGTGCAATGCCGTAATACGTGACATATGGAATTAAAATTTTAAGATAGTCACGAGAATCATAAGAAAGAAAATAATAAAAATTTTCGAATATTGAATTATAAGTTTCTAAAGTTAGCCATAGCCTACAAAATAATAAAGTTCTTGCAGTAATGAAAATTCATTGCTTTAATATCATAACAAAAATTTTAATAAAAATTATATACTGTAGATCCCCCTATAAGACGGTAGATACGTTCCGTTCTTTACGAATCAATTTTGTAGGAATCATAGTTTACGGACTACGGCTGTTTGAAAGGTTTTCTTTCATAAAATTAATCGATTCTAGACTAATTCGACTCAACATTTCCAAAATACGTATATTTTTTTGAAAATAATCCGTATAAACTACGTTATAAACAAAAAATTGTAGG
>NW_019384402.1:81517-104510 GCF_000671375.1 Centruroides sculpturatus
GCGGCCGCGATTTCTGATATTATTTTTCTGCGAAAACTTCGTTGACCTTTGGAGACATCATTAATATAAATAATTTTTATGGCCGTTAAATAAGAAATGTTTCTTTCACAAGAAATGTATAAAATTACAGTACTGGACAGACGATAGGTCGCCTAACTCGCCGTAGCGTGACGTTAGACGGCGAAAAATATATATTTAATTATAATAAAGTTACAATAAATTAAGTTAATATATAATTATATATACAGTACCTAATTTATATATAATTAATATATAATTATATGTACAGTACCTAATTTATATATAATTATATGAACAGACGATACTAAACTCAATTTATCCGCCTAAACGTCCATAGCATGGCGCTACGGACAGCGGGAAAGTAGTTTGGCTGCCCCATGACGTTTTACGTGTTATAGGAGTTATTTTTACCGTTGTTTACGGATACTGCCACAATTTTTATAGGAATCATAACTATAGGAAACAGTTTTATAGGGGGATCTACTGTAATATACTTATGAAAATACCTGAAATTTTTAGCTATCGTAATTATTTACATTTTAAATTTTAAATGTTATAAGAAGAATTTATTATAAAGAATTTCCTTGTAACCAGCATTTAATTCTATTGACTAAGCTTTTAACATTAGCTAACCATTATACCTCTTCTTATAATATTAAAACCTAATTAATATAGTAAATAATATAGTTAATAAGTAGGTTAGTGTCCAATAAACTATTCAGGGCAGATCTTTCTCGCCACTCGAACTGAACTCAATTTCCACCTGGAAACAACAGGCAGACCAATCGGAGAGTAGGAAAACAGAAGTTCAGCCAATCAAAAGAAAAATTAAAAATGAAAACTTAATAAAACACCGATGTTCAAGGACACAGGACTAAGACTGGTCGTCATGATGATTTTCATCTGGAACGGTTTTCACCAAGTGTACATTTTTACACACGCATTTTCTGCCTTTTACGCCACCACTCACATGTACATGTACATCTGACTTACAATTTTGTCATATATAAATTGCATTAAAAATTTTCAAATTACCAAATATAAAGCTATGAAATTTGTGAGTTTAGCAATGGCCTTCAATACAGTAAATGTTATTATATTAATTAACGTAATAAAATTTTTTAATCGACAAGTTTAACATTTTTAAATACTAGCGAACGATCTATGTGATTAATAGAAAAGTTCAATCTCCTCTTCACTGCTATCTGAGATAGGTACTGTGAGGATTTGAACCCAGACTTTCAGTATGTTTATATCATAACATCTCCTAATATCACATCGCTTGCATATACCTAGATTATTGATATATTTAAAGACTTTGCTTCAAACCTTTTCTTAATCAAACTTTCACTAACTAGATTGTATCCTACCAGCCCTGTTCGTGCTTTTTTACTAAGCAGAAATCCAATACCGGCTTCATGCCTTATGTCATTTCCCGACCAGATGATTTCACTCCCATTCAATTTTTTCGATGCTGTCCAACGCATCTCTGCTAAGGTTAATATCTCGCTTTGATATCTCTTTATTTCCTTACGAAGCAGCTCTAGTTTTCCAGGTAAACATAATGTTTTGACATTCGAAGTTCCAACTGAAATTACTCGTGTTGCCGGATGAAGCTTTATTTTCTTTCTTTCGGTAGCTAATTTTTCGACCAAAACCCGATTTCTTGGTTGGTGTGCCAGACCTTCTTTATCCCGGCGACGTCCGAGCCGGTATGTTTTATCATTCGTTTGTATTGACATCATTCGTGTTATTGTTCGATAGTTATCGCATCGACACTCATCTATTTAATCGTCCTTTTTTTTCCAGTCTTGAAACTGGCATGTTTTCTCTGGAGAGTGCATGGCGAAGTTTCTAACACTATGCACTGTATTTAATGTCTGTGAGACTTCATAAAATTTTAATTCATGGAAAAGTCATTATTGAAGCTTGCATTTTCCCAATTGACCCGTAACCAAAAGAAGCAGAACAGGTAAATAACAAACGTAACCTAAAGTTCGGAGGACTATTTAATAGAATAATGTGCAACCACGGTCGTGCTGAAAACTTCATCTCCTCAAATTTATTTATAGCCAGATCGTCAGCATCTCAAGTAAATAAACAGAAAAAAATACATCCCGAAATGTTAAATTTATTAGAGAAAATATTTATTAGAACAAAAAAGACGGAATTCTGTCTTTTAGAATTGGATGAATGTAGTGTCCTTACTGATATCGATTAAATGTTTTCTTATTCTGTTTAACACACGTAATTTTTACTGTTTCGTTTTTCCTGGCATACTTATGTTATTTTTTATTTATTACTTTTGAGGATTAAGTTTTTATGAGGATTCAACACAATACTAAATACAAATATCTATTACAGATTATTTCTTATATAAATTTGTATTTTACAGATTCATATACAATATGTACTGTAAACAAAATTTAATGTCCTTAAATATATTAAATAACTTATACGACTGCTAAAATTCGTATTTTATTTGCAAAAACCACTTGAAATACAGACCATAGTGCTTTATGTTGCAATTTTTTCGTTCTAAATTGCCCGATTTACACGCTGTGCCTGGGCAAGGCGCGAACACGTGACTAACTACTAGTGTATACTTATTTCAACCACTCGGCCGCTGGTGGGCTATGATCAGTAAAGACATGTCATTGTATTTGCGTCAAATCTAAACTCTCTAATTAACTTTTAATAATGTTGTACGAATAAAAGTAACTGAATTGACACGAATTCTATACTGTCAGTACAGACGTACTGTCTTGCAATTTTCATTATTCATCGAAGCAAAACAATTAAAATACAGTTTAATCAACTATTGTTGTGAGTAATAACAGATTCAATCGTTGCATGATAGAAAACGGTGAAAATTGTACGATTCTAGTTTAGAGTAGAGTAATTGCCATGGAAAATACGTTGGCAATCGTGTGTATTTTTTGATTCATTCTTCAATTTTAAAAGTCCCGAAAACACAGAATGCAATGTTTTCGCTATCTGAAATAAAACAAAACAAATATTACGGTTTAACTTAATTTCTAAATAAAATCGTAACAGTTGATTAAAAAAGTTACATTTAGAGGAATTCTCTTGTTAACGCAGAAAATACCTCCAATCGAAAGACACAATTGACACTTTTCCAAACCGTTTCATAAAATTCAATATCTAAAAAAAATTCGCATGTAACTTTTAATTTAATAAATCCAAGTTTCATTATAATAAGATAAGAATCACGATAAACTTTACTTTAAGCTTTTGTATCAATCTCAAATCGCAAATTACGAATTGCCGAATGTCTTGAAATCCATTCTCCATCTAAGAAAAGAAAAAATAAAAATACAAGCAGAGAAATAAATAAGTAAAAAAGTAATAAATGATAATAATTTAAGCAAAACAAATAAATACCGTAAATGCCATGCAGCACAGGAAACAGGCAGATATAATACAGATAAATGTAAAAATGATCATCATAGCCAAACTATACATTTTAAAAACATCGTGCATTTGTAGATACAAAAATTCGTAATAAAAAAAAACTCGTTCCCGAAATTACTCCGAAATACATAAGTAATGAACTAAATTCTAATTTTATGTCCCACTGATTTATGAAAATCCACAGATCTTGGTGATGGATCATCAACTTCTGTAATTCCGTCTTCAGATTTTTGTCGCTTCTTCTTATTTCGCATAATTCACTCAAAAGTTCTTCAAACTCTTTATTAAGAACAAATGCAATAACAGCTACTAACAGCAAAGCATATGCTATTCCTCCTGTCATTAAAGCTGTCGCAAATCCAATATCAACAGTACAAAAAAGCGCTTCTAGTCGAAACATTTGCTTTTTTTCCAACGCTGGATAGTAAACAACCAGATTAATAACTTGTAAAATAATAATTATAAGTATAACAATAAGAGAGACAAGAAAGGTCGCCATTCTCAGCAGAGCGTTACTTCCAATAATAAACTTTTCATAAAAATATCTATTTCGAAGAATATTAATCATGTGGAATTTTGTTTTACTGTTCGATGTCAGGCTGATTGAGTAAGTCATGAATATGACTAACGTTGAAATGTTCATTATTTGAGAATCAGTCCCGAATACCTCAGAGGGTACGTGACACAATACATATTGTTTTACACCAGGTAAATTTTGCCATAGCAAAATTATAGTATATTGCCACAATATAACCTGAACAAACCGAGTATAGATCTTTCTTAATTTCTCAGTTCTACGTAAATAAGTTGGCTGTTTGCAGGAACACATCTGCAAATTGTCTAATCCGAAAATCAGAGCTGTTGTCCAACAAGGCCTCAGGAAACAAATCATGCAACATCCATCTTCCATATTCGAATTCATTCTGTGGAGAGTTTCATGAATTTATAATCTTAACACAAATATTCTATAAATTTATGTAAAAAGTAAGCGCAAGTCTCACGCTCATGTACGATACTAGCGAATAAATACCCTTCTTTGAATACTTAATTTGTTTGTGTTGCGTACTTCGGTAATATCGTTAAATAAGTTCCTTCTTTGTATTCGATTTAGAGTCACTCTGAATAAATATGTTAAAAGCATAGTCAATAAAACTTAAGTGCTCGTTAAAAGAAATGCTTTATTATAAGCATTTATTATGTCGTTAAACCTAAATAAATGAAGAAATGATTATAGTCTAAAATGAAATCTACGTAAATGGAAAATGATGCGAATGATTTTCATTCGCATATTAAACATTACTATATGAAAGGCCATTGCCGAACTTCAGAAATTTATAATTTAATATTTGTAAATTTTTATCATTTTCTTTTTTATGATTATTTACAATTTGACGGAATTTTAATTCAGCTGTATGTCACGTTTAACGGCATTGATGGTGCTAAATGTTGTAATTTAAAGGTCGGGAGATGCGGAAATATAGAAATAACTTGTCATATCTTAAGTGGGAAAATGAAAATTTTAAATGCTCTCAGCTTTCAGAATTTGCTCTGAAACCCTTATACGCCGAAAAATAACATTTCTGACTATTTTCTAATGAAATTTCATAATAATTGGCGCTACACGCAACTTTCTAATTATCGCTGCTGGGCTGAATACAGTATTGCAGAATTGTTACTAAAGTCTGGTTATTCTGCAATTCTGAATTCATTTTATCTATTTTTTTCCTTCCCCGCTGATAGCATTTTAACTGGTCCAGTCAGCTTGTTTTGTTTATGCTAACTTTTACTAGTAAAGTCATTGTTTTTAACTGATCGTTCCATAATAGACCAATGTATATGTTTTTCATAATGGTCATAAAATTNTCGAATTCATTTTGTGGAGAGTTTCAGGAATTTCTAATCTTAAAAGCAATATTCTATAAATTTCTATGAAAAGTAAGCGCAAGTCTCACGCTCATCTCTGACACTAGCGAATAAATATTCTTCTTCGATTACTTAATTCGTTTATGTTGACTTACTTCGATAATATCGTTAAATAAGTACGTTGTTTGTATTCAATTTAGAATCACGCAAAATAAATATGTTAAAAGCTTCGTTAATAAAACTTAAGTGCTTTTTAATACGAAATGCTTTATTATAAGCTTTTATTATATCGTTAAACCTAAATAAATGAAGAAATGATTATAGTCTAAAATGAAATCTACGTAAATGGAAAATGATGCGAATGATTTTCATTCGCATATTAAACATTACTATATGAAAGGCCATTGCCGAACTTCAGAAATTTATAATTTAATATTTGTAAATTTTTATCATTTTCTTTTTTATGATTATTTACAATTTGACGGAATTTTAATTCAGCTGTATGTCACGTTTAACGGCATTGATGGTGCTAAATGTTGTAATTTAAAGGTCGGGAGATGCGGAAATATAGAAATAACTTGTCATATCTTAAGTGGGAAAATGAAAATTTTAAATGCTCTCAGCTTTCAGAATTTGCTCTGAAACCCTTATACGCCGAAAAATAACATTTCTGACTATTTTCTAATGAAATTTCATAATAATTGGCGCTACACGCAACTTTCTAATTATCGCTGCTGGGCTGAATACAGTATTGCAGAATTGTTACTAAAGTCTGGTTATTCTGCAATTCTGAATTCATTTTATCTATTTTTTTCCTTCCCCGCTGATAGCATTTTAACTGGTCCAGTCAGCTTGTTTTGTTTATGCTAACTTTTACTAGTAAAGTCATTGTTTTTAACTGATCGTTCCATAATAGACCAATGTATATGTTTTTCATAATGGTCATAAAATTATTGAGATATTATAAAGAATTTTATGTTTTAAATGTGTTTTTAACTGTTCTATGTAAAGAATATCAGTGTGCTGTGATTTTTTAAAATATGAAAATGGCTTATAGTAGTACGTACTAAAATCGTTCCTAACGGTTAATAAATGTTTCCGAGATAGATGAAACGTTTTTGCGTAGGTTAAGAAGCGTGTTGCTGGGTGTGAATTAAGTATCTCATGTTATAATAAAGGGTTGAGATTTTTTTAATTAAGTTTTTCATGTTATAATAAAGTGTTGAGATCATATTAATTAAATATTTTATCTATACTAATATTATAAAGAGGTAATGTATGTATGTATGTATGTATGTAAGTTTATTTGCAGCAGGTAATCCCCGTAACTACTCATCCGATTTCAAAAATTCTTACACCAATATTTAGAACGGAACTTCAGGGTGGACATTGGCTGTGTATTATTCCGTTAAACATTCGTATAAATTAAATGATATCATCTATGGTTAAGGCTTTTTTGTCCAACAGATGGCGCTACGAGTACGACGCCCCAAGTTTGCTATTCTGCGAGGCATTACGCTTTTCTGTGAAAATGAACTAAAGCGGATCATCTTCTATCTATTTATATAAATAAAAATATAATGTTCGTTTGTTCCTACCGATTTCTTTGAAATTTTGACACAACGCTGCATTCGAATACGCATGTGTTTTTATATACTGTAATGTACGTGTCGAAATTTTCCCCACTGAAGGGAGATGGTTAGGATTTAGGCTTACGGTAAAGAACTCAGCTTCTATTTATACTATTTTAGATGCGGGTTTTTGCGTTTTTGATTGCGTTTTAATAGGGTACGTCAAGAGAATGTACACTAAGAAGAAAGTTTTCGAAAAATTTCTCCCCCCACGGGGGAATTGTTATACATTTATAATACATACATTTTAGTGTTATAATAAAGTGTTAAGATTTTATTAATTAAGTATTTCATGTTATAATAAAGTGTCGAGATTTTTGCAACAGACTGTATGAATTATGTAAGAAGTATGTTCTTGTAAATATTGCATTTATATACAAATTATTGAGTGCACATAGGTTATCCTGATGAAAGTTTAACGATTCTACCCTGATAGTCGACTTATCAACATTCTTCTTTGTATGCCATATCAGATTTTTACGTTGTCGAGCAACTGGCGTAGGTTAGCAAGTAGTTAGTAATGCGTTGAGATATATCCTAGAGTGGTTTCCCGTCGTTTTTTCTGGGGCGCAATGTTACAATGCCTTCCGTGAGGTTTTTTAAGGAAACTAGCCCCTATTCAGGTGATACAAACGTGGAGAAAACCCGGAAAACTGCACGTGGCCAGCTCGTCCGAGCACGGCACGAACCCGCGACCAAACTTCCAGTGCTTAGCATCAGAATCGCTCTGCAACTGGTGCTTTTGTCCCCATTATGTTATGTGAACATTTTTAGAACATCAAACTTTAGTTTAATTTTTTTAAGTTCAAAATTCTTTATCGGCGTACACGAAATACCTTGATTTTTTTTTGGCAAGCATTATGAAGCATTGATTCTCAAATTTAATATTGCTCTATTCTCCATCTTGGAAATGGAAGCATAGCGTCCATACTTATAAAAGTTATAAAATAAAAACAGCCATCAGAAGTAGGACTTTAACTACTAAATTTTGTACTAATGAATTGGATAGGATAAAAAAGCAATGCTTTAAGTATTTTCGAACAATGTGTTGAGTTAGCATGGCAGACTGATTTTGTAGAAAAGTAGTGAATTTAGTAACCATCATAATTTTTCTATAATGTTACGATCATGTTCAAAAGTATATTTAGTCCAGAACAAACAGCCATCTTGTAAATCATACGAGATTCAAACACAATTACGTCCCTAGCATATATTAGCATAGATAAACAAAAAGATAGTCGTTAGATGAATGTTCAAAATCTCTGAATAATTAGACTTGGTAAGAATTCTGCAATAATTAGAACAGGCCTCCTCCATTGATAATTTTGTGTGACACCATGTATTATAAAATTTCATTTGAAAGTCATTCATTTAATATTTATTACAAACAGGCAAAAGTTTTTATTATTCAGTGTACCAGCGTGTTTTTTTGTAAATTCGAACAGCTAAAATCGTATAAAATTTTCATATCATTACTAAATGAATGACGTATAATCCGTTTCATCTTTCCCTTTCCATCTTTAACATGCAAAATTCAACAGCATTAATACCAAAATTCATGACATATATCTGACTTAAAATTCTGTAATATATAAATTGCATTAAAAAATTTTAGAAATTACAATACGAAATTATAAAGTTCGTGAGTTCAGCAATGGCCTTTAATATAGTATATGTTACTTTAACCAGCACTTTAGTCTTATTGACTAAGCTTTTAACGTATTACATCAGAATGATTCTAAATCGAGTACAAACAAGGATCTTATTTAAGGATATTAGCGTAATGTGTCAACACAATCTACTTAAGAAATGAAAGAATAGTATTTATTTTTTTCTATCATAGATGAGCATGAGACTTGCTCTTACTTTTCACATCAATTTATATTATATTGGTTTTAACATTAGAAAATTCTGACAGTATAGAATCAGCATCAATTTAATTACGTTTATTCAGACAAACTTGTAAAATGTTAAAAAAAAATTAATTCATATGCCATTGTGTCTTTATTATTTACAATATATTATGTAAATGGCTACTAAGACAAATCGTATTATTAAGGTATATTGCACCGGTGTCCGGTTTCTATGAATTAAGGAAACTTTTTCAGAAAAAGCAATCTTAATTGTTTACTTGGTATCCCACCTGTACACACTGTGCTTGTGTTTCAGACTTTAAGGTCTTTCATGACTCTAGTTGTTAAAACAAGATTTTATAAAATTACAAAACTATTCTAAAATTTTTCCCGACAATAATACAATAAAAACGAACTATTTGTCTAATCTATTTTAGAATATTTGTTTTACAAAAATTACAAATTTATTTTTTCTTTGAAACAGAATTTTAGAACGTTAAATATTCAACGTTTTCGTAGGCATATCTTAAAAATTAACTTTAATTACGAGATGCGATTTCGTAATTGAAAAATTTTAACTAAATATCTTAAATGTGTTATAAAATTCCATTATAATTCGGCTATTTTTTATTTGTTTTCAATTGAATTTTAATTTTATAAATTTTTTGTTATTTTTTTTGAAGTGTCAAATTTTCAATTTCGACATGAATCAATGAGACGGTTTTGCAATCAGTAGAAAAAAGACTTGAGTGCAAACTTAACTCTGAGGTAGTTTTATCGTTTAGAATTCTTTAATTCAGTAGAAATGGAAGTGTCTGTAAATCACATATTAATACGAAAAAAAAGAAGTTTCAGTCAAATAGTTCAAATGCAACACGCACCACTTAAATCTGACCTCTTTGCCTTTCTTGTGTACTTTTGCAAATGTAAATAATCTTGTGATTTTTGGCTTCGGAATATGCGATCGTTTAAGAAAGTTAATATGAAGCTTAATAATGCTTTTTTATGTTTTTTACCGTTCTGTCAACGTTTGTAACAATTTTTTCCTTGACCCAGTCACATTCCGTTCTTTTAATGTATTCTTCTAAGGATTTGTTATAGTTTTTTTTTCATGATAACTAAGTGCTAACTTTTGTCAGCTCTTGTTAGGAACAACTCGTTGTCATTCAACCATTGTTTTGTGCGTTTCAGCTGTTTTATTTTAGTAATTTTTGTTCTGCTGGTGTAAACTTTAAGAAGCAGTCTCTCACCTGAAAAATCTCTTTCTAACTTATTGCATTTTGAGCTTCCTCTCTACACTTACGCCATTAAAGTTTACCATATGTTCTCGTCTTCCGGACCAAAGTTCGAACCTTTTTGGAGAATTTCTTTAATTTTAGTTAGGATGTCTACTTGGTCTCATGAATCAAAACTTTTCTTAAACGATCTCATAATCGGAAGCCAGAAATGCCAAGATTATTTCCATTGGCAAAAATACATAAGGAGGGAAAAGAGGTCAGACCCGATGTTGAGAAATGCAGTGGACCCACATACATTCTGGAAAAACGTTTACATAGATTCATTTCAGATGAATTAGGTAGCAATGCTTTCGTTGCGCAAAACCGCTCACGCTGCGCAAATGTAGTTAAAGAATTGCAGGAATTACGTTTACTTGATAAAGAAGATGCGTCAGTTATGGATTTTGAAGACTGATATGCATCTATCGAAATAAAATCCTGTTATGAAGCTATAATGGAATTTATGTTTTACATGAAACCGGAAGTTGATTCACTTGCAAATGATATGATGGAATTAGCCAAATTGGCATGCCGAGTCCTTCTTCAGTTTCGATAAACAAGCATAAAGACAGAAGTAAGGAGTACCTATGGGAAGCCCAATGTGGGATTACTATATGAACTAGTTCTACGCATCTTGGAGAAACACATTATTAATGGATTGAGAATATGTATTGTATAATATTCTCAGAAATGACAAAGACCTGATTAAAAAAGAAGAAAAAGCGGGCGTATATAGAATACAATTTAAAAATCAGATATTAAAAAATAAGAAGGACTATATTGGAGTCACAAGAAGAAATTTAACTGTTAGATTTAAGGAACACAAGTATGACTTTAATAAAGAGCACTGCAACACACTTTGTCAAGTACGGCACAAGCGGAAAAATCTGTAGTTAAATGGAGTGAAGCAACTGTCCTGAAGACCGAGCGGTTTTTATCATTAGCTTTGCGAGAAGAAAAGATGGAAATCTATAAAAGTAAATTAAGAAATGGTTGTATTAATGCAAGGGATGCGGTTGGATTACTTCTGCGTGGAAATTCTACATAATAGAAAAATTAAAATATAAAAATGCTTAGTCCGCACCTGCTCTTATATTTCGATGCAATTTTATGTATTTATTTTATTTATTTTTATTTTATTTTGTTATTTATATCGTTGTATTTAGTATATTTTATTTTGTTATTTATTTGTTAAGTTGTCTATTTTTTCGTTTTAAATTTGAATGTATAATAATCGAACGTTTAATTCATTACAATTCTGAAATACGTTCGAATGCCAGTTCACCTGAAGATGGCCTACTCCATCAGGCTGAAAACTTTTGTGTTTAATTAAATAAAGAATTCTCAGAGATAGAAGGTGTTGGATGTTTTATTAAATCTTTTTCACATTCATATCTTTTTAAAATAAGATTAGAAAGTAAAAAAATTAAAGTACTGATACATTTAATAAAGCTGTAGTGAATAAAAATATAAATTCGCTCACTATAGTTTAAATAAGATTTTTTTATTTTATACATTAGATTTGACCAATTATCCAAAAATAGAAATATTTTTTAGGTATTGTCAAATTTGTCAGTTGTAGTTTGGTATGCAGAAGTACAAATTCAATCATTGGAAAGAGCATTAGTGAAGCTTGCATTTTCACAATTGAGCCATAATCAAAAGAAACTCAAGAGGTAAAAAGCAAACGTTATACAAAGTTCAGGGAACTATTCAATAAAAATATACAAACATGTACGTGCCGGAAACTGTTCATCTTCTCAAATTCATTTATAGACAGTTCGTGAGAATCTTAAATAAATAAATAGAAAAGTTAACCCCGAAATATTAAATTTATTACAGAATAAGAAAATTTATCAAAACAAGAAAAACAGAATATATTACAGAACAAATATGATAAACTGTAAATTTTAATAATAAAGTACACAGTTTACCTGATTCTTCTCGATTAAGTTTTAATCACTAGCGCAGATACGATCGGTATTTGGGTTTCTTTCTTTATATCATAGTTGCATATATATATATACTTTATATACGAATTTTAACAATTTCTAAGAATGTATTTAAAGAATGTTTCTTTGAGGTTAATTATGGATAAAAGAAAAGTCAAAAATAAGACTTTTAAGGAATAACTTATATTATATGATACACAGAAGTTAGATATAAAATGTATTGATACTTTTCTAAGAAATTAGTATTCATTTATTTTAATTTTATAAAAAATACAATAGAAGTGTGCTTATTTTATTTGGTAATAAACGTTAAAACAACTAAAACGAAATGAAAATATATTATCTATAACGTTTAATGTTGCAATTTATTATATTATTTTAATCTGTTATATACAAAAATTTGAAGTGTTATACATTTACAAAAGAGTTTGGAACATAAATATAAAATTTTACTTTAAAATAATGTTGAGAAGATGTTTAGAAATGCGTAATGCTAAAAGTGAGAGACAGAAATTTGAATTATTGCAATATTTCTAATATAAATTTAATATGTTTACAAGAATAATTTGCCGCTAATTCTGATCGCAATATATAATTTTATATTTGTTTATTAATTACTTTTATATAAATTACTTACTTATATTGATGCTTATACATCTAGATAAGTCACAAATAAAAAGAAAACAATATAATATCTGATTTCAGTTGTATTGCACATCCGGATTTACCAAACACTTACATAAGCTAAATATTAATTTATTATTTTGATACACATTTTCTGAAAAAAATTATTTTATTAATTCTTGTATAATTACATTTCGATCAGTTCTTGTTTCGTTTTTGCTCTCATACTAATGATTTTTAAAATTATTTATTACTTTTCAGTATTAAAATATATGACAATTAATCAACACTAAACAATCATATCTGTTACTTATTTTTTACCTATTACCCATTACCTATACTGAATGTACTGAAAATAATAACAATTCCTTATAATATATTAAATAACTCACACAATTACTCAAATTTGTACTTTATTATCAAAAGCTACCCAAAATAAAGACAATAATGCTTTATATTAAAATTTAGGATTTTTCCTTCTAAAGTGCGAGATTTACAATATGCGTTGACTAGGCGGGAACCCAGACTAACTACTAGTGTTTAGTGGTTTCATACAGGCGACTGCTAGTTGGGCTATAATCGATGTTTTAGTTGCGTCAAAGACAAAAAACTCTAACATTTAATAACTTCGTCCAAATAAAAGTAATTGAATTGACATAGATTCTATTTTCGGTGCAAAAATACTGTCATTAAATTTTCATTATTCAAATAACGTCATTAATTAAAATAACGTTTGATCAACAACTGTTATGAGCAATAACACTTTCAATCGTTGTATGATAAAAAACGGTATAAATTTTAAGATTCTAGTTTAATAGTATGGTTTCCAGTGTAAAATTTTGGCATCTGTCATCCGTCACATTCCTCAATTTTAACAGTTCAGAAAACACAGAATGCAATGTACTCGCCATCTGAAATACAAAAAAAATAATTGTAACTATTCAATTTTTAGGCAATATTTAAAGAGTTGTTAAAGAAAACCTACCTTTAAAAAATTTTCTTGTGTACGCAAAAGCTACAGATTCACTCTGTTCTATCTCGCTTTCTTTTACCTTCCACCTCAACCCTTCTTAAAACTTTTATTCTTCTTTCCTATTCATGTTTTTCGGCTATACCAATGAGTGCGGCCAATAAACAGTTCTAGTATGTGTACGCAAAAGCTACATCTTATCGTGAGACATAAGAACACTTTTCCGAATCGTTTCATAAAATTTAATATCTATAAAATAAATTATTTTTTTGTCATTGAATTTAAATTAATGTATAAAACTTAACTTATAATAAGATAAATATCACGAACATCTTTACCTTTAACTGATCTGAAAGTTTCAAATTGCAAACTTCAAATTGCCGAATATCTTGAAATCCATTCTCCATCTAAGAAAACAGATATAAATGAACAATACAATTAATAACGAAAAAGTTTTTTAAGTTTAGTGAATAAATACCGTAAATGCGATGCAGCACAGATAACAGAAAGATATAATACAGATAAATGAAAAAAGAATCATCAAAGCCAAATTCCACAATTTAAACAACATGTGTATGTTCAAATACAAAACGTCGTAATACAGAAAACACGTTCCCCAAATCATTCCGAAATAAAAAGCTAATAAAATAAATATAAATTTTTTGTTCCACTGATCCACAATAACCCACAGTTCTTGGTGATGGATCATCAATTTCTGTAATTTCATCTTTCGATTTCTGTCGCTTTTTCTTATTTCGCATAATTCACTCAAAAGTTTTTCGAACTTTTTATGAACAACAAATGTATTAAGAGCTACTAACAGCAAAACATATGCTATTCCTCCTCTTATTAAAGTCGTCGAAAATCCAATATTAACAGCACAAAAAAGTGCCTCTAGTCGAAACTTTTGTCTCTTTTTCAAAGCAGGATAGTAAACAACCAGAATAATAACACGAAAGATAATAATTAAAAATATAACAATAAGAGAAACGAGAAAGGACATCATTCTCAGCAGACCATTACTTTCGGTAGTAATTTTTTGATAAAAATATCTGTTTCGAAGATTCTTAATCAGATGAAATTTTATTTTATTGGCAGATGTCAGACAGATTGAGTAAGTCATTAATAAGATTAGCACTGCAATGTTCATTATTTGAGCATTAGTCCCGAATACGTCAAAGAACCCGTGACACAATGCATATTCCTTTACACCAGGTAAACTTTGCCATAGCAAAATTATAGTATATTGCCATAATGTAATCTGAACAAACTGACTGTAGACTTTTCTTAATTTTCCAGTCTTAAGTTAATAAGTTGGCTGTTTGCAAGAACACATCTGAAGGAGTCTATACAGTAAATAAGAGCTGTTGTACTACATGGCCTCAGAAACATTTCATGCAGTTTCCATCTTCCATATTTAAATTCATTATGCGGAAATGTTGAAGAATATTGCAATCTTCACACAGATTATCTATTAACTTGTGTGCGAGTTAACTTGCATGCTGCACGAGCATTTTTTCTGTTCCTGGGTAAAGTAGCTACACAGTATGCATTAATTCGTTGAATACAGAACTCTTCTTTGACTTCTTAATTAGTTTGTATTTCGACAAATTACGATAAAATCGTTAAGTAAATTCGTTGTTTGTATTCGATTTAGAGTCACTTCGAACAAATATGTTAAAAGCTTAGTCAATAAAACTAAAGTGCTGTTTAAAAGAAAATTCTTTATTATAAATTCTTATTATATCATTAACGTTAATCAGATAGATCTTACGCTAATATTTGAAAATTTTAAATTTGTCTATTAGGAAAATTTATTTATGTAATATGATTTACTGTATTGAAGGCCACTGCTGAACTCACGAACTTTATAGTTATATATTTGGTAATTTAAAAATATTTTAAAATCAATTTATATATAAAAGAATTTTAAGGCAGACATACGTAATATGTATATTTGGATATTGAAACTGTTAAATGTTGACAGCTAAAGTTAAAGAAATGTGGAGACAGAAGGGATTATGTGTACAGGTATACCTCGCCTTACGTCGGTAATTGGTTCCAGGAAAACGACGTAAGTCGAAAAACGACGTAAGTCGAATTTACCTGTCTCCGAATCTACTTATCACTAGGAAAGCATTTTAAATAATATATGGTTAATAAAAATCTATTTTAAGCTTACAAACAAATAAATTTTAGTTTTTAATATAGTACAAAAAAAGTAATCTAAATTTACGAATGCGTGTACTGTAAATACAGTACATACTTGTATATATTTTAATATGATTTTATGTGCTTTAAACGTTTATCTAGTGATATTACGACTTCAATATTTGTGGCGGACAGACGTAAAGTCGAATAAAATGACTTAAACTTGATTTTTATTTTTCCATATACTTTTTTAACAAGCGACGTATAATCGGGAACGACGTAACTCGAAACCGACGTAAGTCGAGGTATGCCTGTACTGCGATATGAAAATTTTATACGCTTTTAGCTGTTTTTATTCTATAACTTTTAAAAGTATGATCGCTATGCTTTTATTTTCATAATGGCGTAGCAGGGAATATTGAATTTCAGTATTAGTATTTCATAATGCTTGTCAGGAAAATTAACGTATTTCGTGTACTCCGAAGAATAATTTCGAAATTAAAAAGGAAAATAAAGTTTGATGTTCTAAAAGTTTTAAAATAATGTAATGTGGATAAGCCGACTTTCAAGGGTAAATTGTTAATCTCTCGTCAGGATAATCTAAATGCACTCACGTATGTGGGTGGTGGCGTACGAGGCAGACAATGGAAGTGTCAAATATGTACACTTAGAGAAAGACGTTTCAGTAGACAATCATGATTACAACGACGAACGAAGGCGACCAGTCCTAGCCTTATATCTTTGAACATCAGAGATTTATTAACTTTTTTCATTTTTAATTTTTCTTTTGATTGGCTGAACTTCTATCTCCCTACTCACCGATTGGTCTAGCTATTGTCTCCAGGTGAAAGCTGAGATCAGTTCGAGTGGCAAGAAAGATTTTCCCTAAATAGTTTATAACGACACTAACCTACTTCTTAACCTACTCAAAAACATTTCAGCTCACTCAGAAATATTTATTAATAGTAACAAACGTTTTCAATATATAATACACAAAATCTTCATACTTTAAAATTCACACAATATTTATACCTGTTCTTTTTTATACAAAACAATTAAAAACACATTTAATATACAAAATCTTTTAAAATGTTGAGCTATTTATGTTTAAAGAATAAATTACAGTAATATAGATATAATTGGAAATAAGAAAATAATGCAATAGATAAGAAACGTTGGTTAAGCAGTGTGAAGAGTTATGAAGTTAAAATGAACTTGTGTGAAATTGAAAAATAAGGTAACTATCATACTTTTACAATAATTTTATGACCATTATGATAATAAAATAATATATATACATTTAATTTAAAACGCATAGCCATGGCATAAATCGTACAATCAGTCAAAATCAATGGCTTTACTAATAAAAGTTAACATAAGCATAATGAAATAACTAAACTACTTAAAATTCTATCAGTAAGAATAGTGAAGAACAAATAAAATATGTTTGGAATCGCAGAATAACTAGACTTCAGTAAGAATTCTGTGATAATAAACACGGCCGAGCAGGGTTAATTAGAAAATTGTGTATAGTGTCATCTATTATAAATATGTATATCAAAAAATAATTTTTTTTTACTAATTTGCAATTCTGTTGTTCTATGTATTTGTTTCACAAGCCCATTAATTAAAATGCATTCATTCAGAAACTGGACAGCTTTTTATCCTTTATTTATTTTTTCAGTTGTCAAAAAAAGAATTTGTATTTTATTGGTATAAAAAGACAAAATCGTTCACTTTTTGGCATCAAATACAGTTTCTAAAAAATTTTAAGTGGTAAAAATATTTAAAATTGTACTTTCTATATTGAAGATACGACAAGTTATCCTTTTATCTTTATACCTCTTCACATTTAATGACAAACTTTAATTAACACCACCAATGCTGTAACACGTGACATACATCTGAGTTAACATTTTAAGAAATTCACAAGAATTATAAAAAAAATAAAAAAATTTCTGAGTACAAAATTATAAGTTTCGGAAATATAGCCATAGCCTTCAAAATAATCAAGTTGTTGTAGTAATGAAAATTCATTACTATAATACTAACACGATAACTTCTAATAAAAATTTTATAATACACTAATCAAAAATTCCTAAAATTTTTAGCTATGGNAGGAGGAATAGCATATACATTGCTGTTAGTAGCTGTAATTTTTTTTGTTCTTAATAAAGAGTTTGAAGAACTTTTGAGTGAATTATGCGAAATAAGAAGAAGTGACAGAAATCTGAAGACGAAATTACAGAAATTGATGATCCATCACCAAGATCTGTGGATTTTCATAAATCAGTGGAACACAAAATTGGAATTTACTTCATTACTTATGTATTTCGGAGTAATTTCGGGAACGAGTTTTTTTTATTACGGATTTTTGTATCTGGAAATGGACGATGTTTTTAGAATGTATATTTCGGCTATGATGATCGTTTTTACATTTATCTGTATTATATCTGCCTGTTTCCTGTGCTGCATGGCATTTACGGTATTTATTTATTTTGCTTAAACTATTATTATTTATTACTTTATTACTTATTTATTTCTCTGTTTGTATTTTTATTTTTTCTTTTCGTAGATGCAGAATGGATTTCAAGACATTCGGCAATTCGTAATTAGCGATTTGAGATTGATACAAAAGCTTAAAGTAAAGATTATCGTGATTTTAATGTCATTATAATGAAACTTGGATTTATTAAATTAAAAGTTAAATACGAATTTTTTTTTTAGATAATGAATTTTATGAAACGATTTGGAAAAGTGTCGTTGTGTCTCTCGATTGGAGGTATTTTCTGCGTTAACAAGAGAATTCCTCTAAAGGTAACTTTTTTAATCAACTGTTACGATTTTATTTAGAAATTNAAGCTGACTGGACCAGTTAAAATGCTATCAGCGGGGAAGGAAAAAAATAGATAAAATGAATTCAGAATTGCAGAATAACCAGACTTTAGTAACAATTCTGCAATACTGTATTCAGCCCAGCAGCGATAATTAGAAAGTTGCGTGTAGCGCCAATTATTATGAAATTTCATTAGAAAATAGTCAGAAATGTTATTTTTCGGCGTATAAGGGTTTCAGAGCAAATTCTGAAAGCTGAGAGCATTTAAAATTTTCATTTTCCCACTTAAGATATGACAAGTTATTTCTATATTTCCGCATCTCCCGACCTTTAAATTACAACATTTAGCACCATCAATGCCGTTAAACGTGACATACAGCTGAATTAAAATTCCGTCAAATTGTAAATAATCATAAAAAAGAAAATGATAAAAATTTACAAATATTAAATTATAAATTTCTGAAGTTCGGCAATGGCCTTTCATATAGTAATGTTTAATATGCGAATGAAAATCATTCGCATCATTTTCCATTTACGTAGATTTCATTTTAGACTATAATCATTTCTTCATTTATTTAGGTTTAACGACATAATAAATGCTTATAATAAAGCATTTCTTTTAACGAGCACTTAAGTTTTATTGACTATGCTTTTAACATATTTATTCAGAGTGACTCTAAATCGAATACAAAGAAGGAACTTATTTAACGATATTACCGAAGTACGCAACACAAACAAATTAAGTATTCAAAGAAGGGTATTTATTCGCTAGTATCGTACATGAGCGTGAGACTTGCGCTTACTTTTTACATAAATTTATAGAATATTTGTGTTAAGATTATAAATTCATGAAACTCTCCACAGAATGAATTCGAATATGGAAGATGGATGTTGCATGATTTGTTTCCTGAGGCCTTGTTGGACAACAGCTCTGATTTTCGGATTAGACAATTTGCAGATGTGTTCCTGCAAACAGCCAACTTATTTACGTAGAACTGAGAAATTAAGAAAGATCTATACTCGGTTTGTTCAGGTTATATTGTGGCAATATACTATAATTTTGCTATGGCAAAATTTACCTGGTGTAAAACAATATGTATTGTGTCACGTACCCTCTGAGGTATTCGGGACTGATTCTCAAATAATGAACATTTCAACGTTAGTCATATTCATGACTTACTCAATCAGCCTGACATCGAACAGTAAAACAAAATTCCACATGATTAATATTCTTCGAAATAGATATTTTTATGAAAAGTTTATTATTGGAAGTAACGCTCTGCTGAGAATGGCGACCTTTCTTGTCTCTCTTATTGTTATACTTATAATTATTATTTTACAAGTTATTAATCTGGTTGTTTACTATCCAGCGTTGGAAAAAAAGCAAATGTTTCGACTAGAAGCGCTTTTTTGTACTGTTGATATTGGATTTGCGACAGCTTTAATTACAGGAGGAATAGCATATACATTGCTGTTAGTAGCTGTAATTTTTTTTGTTCTTAATAAAGAGTTTGAAGAACTTTTGAGTGAATTATGCGAAATAAGAAGAAGTGACAGAAATCTGAAGACGAAATTACAGAAATTGATGATCCATCACCAAGATCTGTGGATTTTCATAAATCAGTGGAACACAAAATTGGAATTTACTTCATTACTTATGTATTTCGGAGTAATTTCGGGAACGAGTTTTTTTTATTACGGATTTTTGTATCTGGAAATGGACGATGTTTTTAGAATGTATATTTCGGCTATGATGATCGTTTTTACATTTATCTGTATTATATCTGCCTGTTTCCTGTGCTGCATGGCATTTACGGTATTTATTTATTTTGCTTAAACTATTATTATTTATTACTTTATTACTTATTTATTTCTCTGTTTGTATTTTTATTTTTTCTTTTCGTAGATGCAGAATGGATTTCAAGACATTCGGCAATTCGTAATTAGCGATTTGAGATTGATACAAAAGCTTAAAGTAAAGATTATCGTGATTTTAATGTCATTATAATGAAACTTGGATTTATTAAATTAAAAGTTAAATACTAATTTTTTTTTTAGATATTGAATTTTATGAAACGATTTGGAAAAGTGTCGTTGTGTCTCTCGATTGGAGGTATTTTCTGCGTTAACAAGAGAATTCCTCTAAAGGTAACTTTTTTAATCAACTGTTACGATTTTATTTAGAAATTAAGTTAAACCGTAATATTTGTTTTGTTTTATTTCAGATAGCAAAAACATTGCATTCTGTGTTTTCGGGACTTTTAAAATTAAAGAATGAATCAAAAAATACACACGATTGCCAAAGTATTTTCAATGGCAACCACTCTACTCTAAACTAGAATCGTAAAATTTTCACCGTTTTTTATCATGCAACGAATGAATCTGTTATTACTCACAACAATAGTTGATTAAACTTTATTTTAATTGTTTTTGACTGAATGAATAATTAAAATTGCATGACAGTATGGTTGTACTGACAGTATAGAATCCGTGTCAATTCAGTTACTTTAATTTGTACGACATTATTTAAAAGTTAAGTAGAGAGTTTAGCTTTGACGCAAATACAATAACTTTTCTTCACTGATCACAGCCCACCAGCGCCCGAGTTTTTTGAACTCACTATATACTAGTAGTTAGTGGCGTGTTTGCGCCTCGCCAATTCATAGTGTGTAAATCTTGCAATTTAGAACGAAAAAATTCCAATATAAAGCATTGCTGTTTGTATTTCGTGTTGTTATTGCAAATAAAATACGAAGTTTAGTAGTTGTGTAAGTTATTTAGGTATTTATTTAAGTAGGTTTAATATATTTAAGAATAATAAATTTTGTTTACTGTACATATAGTACTGTATATAAATCTGTAAAACATACAGATTTATATAAAAAATAATATTCAATAGATATTTGTATATATTGATAGCATTGTGTTTAATCGTCATAAAATTGCGGCCGGATGGCCGAGCGGTCAAGGTGGCAGCGTACCGCTCTGGGGGACTCGAGCTCTAATCAGAATGGATCGAAGAAACCCTAGGAATTTTTCAAAAGTGGTCTGTTCGAATAAGATGGGCCCCCTCTCTCACCACCTGACAGCCCTGTAATGGGCTTGCAAAAATTGGCTGTCTTAGTGCCCACAGCGCAAAAAGAGTTAAAAAAAAAACCTCATAAAATCTTAATCCTCAAAAGTAATAAACAAGAAAAAGCATAGGTATGCCAGCAAAAACAAAACTGGAAAAATCACGTGTGTTAAACAGAATAAGAAAACATTTAATCGATACCAGTAATGATACTACATTGATGTAATAAGTCAACAGAATTCTGTCTTTCTTGTTCTGATAAATGTTTTTCATTCTGTAATAAATTTAATATTTTTGGATACCTTTTTTCTGTTTATTTGAAATGCTCACAAAGTGGCTGTAAATGAATTTGAGAAAACGAAAAGTGTTTCCGGCACGTCCGTGTTTGTATATTGTTCTATTAATCAGTTTCCTGAACTTTGTATTACATTTGTTGCTGATGTCTTCGGTTTCTTTCGATTATGGCTCAATTGGAAAAATGCAAGCTTCAATAATGACTTTTTCGTGAAATAAAACTTTATGAAGTCTTGCTGACATTGAATACTGTGCAAAGTGTTAGAAATAAAAGTTTTGTGTTTTTATTTAGGCTTCGTAAATTTCATTTCTGTGGCCATGCTCAGTTTTTGGCAAGTTGACAGCACAAAGTGTTGCACATCTTGTTTTTAGAACTCAATACCACCAGCATTGAAAGACTTTGTTGGCCAATCAGGAGCGCGAGATGGAACAAGAAGTTGACTGGCTAAAGGAAATTTTGCTCTAAAGAAGAATTGTGTTCTTAGGGGAAATCTTATATTTGATAGCTAATGTTATACAGTCGACCCCCCTATAATTACGGTCCCTATAGTTACGATTCCTATAAAACTACGAAAAAATTGCTACCGGTATCCGTAAAAAATAGTAAAAGTTCCCTATAAACACCTCAAACGTCATCGGGAAGCCGAACTACTTTCCCGCCGTCCGTAGCGCCACGCTACGGAGAGATTTCTATCGTCTGGACAGTATTATATAAATTATATATAAATTAGGTACTGTACATATAATTATATATTAATTATATATAAATTAGGTACTGTATATATAATTATATATTAACTTATTGTAACTTTGTTATAATTAAATATATAATTTCCGCCGTCTAGCGTGGCGCCACGCTACGGAGATTTTTACGCTAACTATCGTCTGTCAGTATGTAAATTAGGTACCGTAAGTCTAATACAGTACTGTAATTTTATACATTTCTTGTGAAAGAAACATTTCTTATTCAACGGCGATTAAAATTATTTATATTAATGATGTCTCCGAAGTTC
>NW_019384402.1:106188-151816 GCF_000671375.1 Centruroides sculpturatus
ATTTTTCTCCGTTGCGTGTCGCTTCGCGTTGAATTTTCGTCGATGTTAAGCCTAACGAAGACTATTGTATCGTTAAAAATTATTTTTTTATTTTGTACAAACAAAATAAATATATTGAAAAATATAAAAACAATAAAAAATTATACTTCAGATGTTAATTTAGTATCAAAAACGTAAAATATTTGAGTAGCCCGAGAAATAGCCGAAGATTGCAGCGCTACAGCACTTGCAAAAATTTAAATTTGCCGACTGGAATGCTTTCGGATAACAGACGTTTCGGATAACCAGCTTTCGAATAAACAACGCTCTACTGTAATTCAGTTTGCATCATTACTTTATATTAAATTCATATACAAATTAATTTTATACTCCAGATTCTATCCAATCTATACTACTCATATGCAATCACTAGATTTTAAAAATTACGAAATATTCATAACTGTTCTTTTTTATACAGAACAGTTACCAACACATTTTACATACAAAATTCTTTAAAATGTTGAGCTATTTAAAAAAAAAAATAAATTACAATAATATGGATACAATTGGAAATAAGAAAATAATGCAATAGATAAGAAACGTTGGTTAAGCAGTGTGAAGAGTTATGAAGTTAAAATGAACTTGTGTGAAATTGAAAAATAAGGTAACTATCATACTTTTACAATAATTTTATGACCATTATGATAATAAAATAATATATATACATTTAATTTAAAACGCATAGCCATGGCATAAATCGTACAATCAGTCAAAATCAATGGCTTTACTAATAAAAGTTAACATAAGCATAATGAAATAACTAAACTACTTAAAATTCTATCAGTAAGAATAGTGAAGAACAAATAAAATATGTTTGGAATCGCAGAATAACTAGACTTCAGTAAGAATTCTGTGATAATAAACACGGCCGAGCAGGGTTAATTAGAAAATTGTGTATAGTGTCATCTATTATAAATATGTATATCAAAAAATAATTTTTTTTTACTAATTTGCAATTCTGTTGTTCTATGTATTTGTTTCACAAGCCCATTAATTAAAATGCATTCATTCAGAAACTGGACAGCTTTTTATCCTTTATTTATTTTTTCAGTTGTCAAAAAAAGAATTTGTATTTTATTGGTATAAAAAGACAAAATCGTTCACTTTTTGGCATCAAATACAGTTTCTAAAAAATTTTAAGTGGTAAAAATATTTAAAATTGTACTTTCTATATTGAAGATACGACAAGTTATCCTTTTATCTTTATACCTCTTCACATTTAATGACAAACTTTAATTAACACCACCAATGCTGTAACACGTGACATACATCTGAGTTAACATTTTAAGAAATTCACAAGAATTATAAAAAAAATAAAAAAATTTCTGAGTACAAAATTATAAGTTTCGGAAATATAGCCATAGCCTTCAAAATAATCAAGTTGTTGTAGTAATGAAAATTCATTACTATAATACTAACACGATAACTTCTAATAAAAATTTTATAATACACTAATCAAAAATTCCTAAAATTTTTAGCTATGGCAATTCTCTACATTCCTATTTCTAATGTTGTAAGAAGAATTAATTATAAAGCATTTCCTTTTATCCAGCACTTAACTTTGTTGACTAAGCTTTTAACATACTTCTTCAAAGTGATTCTAATTTTACTGAACATTAGAAATTTAATTTTATGCAAAAAACGTAATTGGTCAACACAAATTCATTTAGAAACCAGAGAAGAAACCTAAATGCACATGTGACTTGAGTTTATTTCAATCAATAATTGATAGGATATTCGATCTAAGATTAGAAATTTTTCCCATGACACAATATGAATTCGAATATGGAAGATGGAAGCCGCATGAATTGTTTCCTGAAGCCCTGTTGGACAACGGCTCTTATTTATGGAGTAGACTTCTTGCAGATGTGTTCCTGCAAACAGCCAACTTATCTACTTAAGACTGAGAAATTAAGAAAGTTTTACACTCGGTTTGTTTATGTAATATTATGGCAATTTACTATAATTTTGTTAGGCAAACTTTACCTGGTGCAAAAAACTATGCATTCTGTCACGGGTTCTTTGACGTATTCGGAACTGATTCTCAAATAGTAAACATTGCATTCTTAATTGTATTCATAAATCACTTAATTTGTCTGGCATCTGCCAATAAAACAAAATTTCATCTGATTAAGATTCTTCGAAACAGATATTTTTATCAAAAAATCACTACTAACAGTAATGGTGTACTGATAATTGTGTCCTTTCTCGTTTTTCTTATTGCTATATTATTAATTATTACTTTTGAAGTTATTATTTTGGTTGTAATTTATCCTGCCATGGAAAAGAGACGAATGTTTCAACTAGAGGCACTTTTTTGCACTGTTGATATTGGATTTTTGACAACTTTAATTACAGGAGGAATAGCATATGTTTTGCTGTTAGAAGCTGTTATTGGATTTGTTCACTACAAAGAGTTTGAAGAGATGTTATGTGAGTTATGCAAAATAAGAAGCAGCGACGTAAACCTGAAGATGAAATTACAAAAATTCATGATCCATCACCAAGAACTGTGGGTTAATGTAAATCAGTGGAAAACAAAATTCAAATTAATTTTATCAGTTGTTTATTTTGGAATAATTTGGGGAACGAGTTTTTTGTATTACGGATTTTTGTTTCTGAACATGCACGAGTTGCTGAGATTGTGGATTTTTACTTTGATGATTCTTTATTCATTTATCTGCATTATATCTGCCTGTTACCTGTGCAGCATTCTTTTACGGTATTATTCACTAAACTAAAATAATTTTTTAATTATTAATTGCATTTCATATTTATATCTGTTTTTTAGATGCAAAATGGATTCCAGGACATTCGGCAATTTGCAGTTTGCGAACTGAAACTTTTTGAAAAGCTAAAAGTAAGACTTTTGTCTGTTTTATTTTGTTATAGTTCAAGTTTTATATACTAAATTCAATGTCATAAATAATTTATTTTATAGATTTTAAATTTTATGAAACGATTTGGAAAAGAGTCCTTGTGTCTCATGATAGGAGGTTTCTTCTGTGTCAACAAGAGAATTCCTCTGAAGGTAGTTTATTCTAACAACTCTTTAAGTATACTCTCCAATATTTAAAGAGTTGTTAAAGTAAAATGGTTAAAAAATTGAAATAAATATTTACATTTATTTTGTTGTGTTTCAGATGGTGAGCACATTGCATTAGGTGTTTTCGGGACTTTTAAAACTGAGGAATGTGTTGAATGGCAGACATTTTTGCCAACAATTTTTCACTGGCAATCACTCTGATTTAAATTAAAATACTAAAATTTTTACCTTTTTTATCATACAACAATTGAAACTTTTATTGCTCACAATAGTAGTTGATCAAACGTTATTTTAATTGTTTTGCTTTAGAAATATGGAAAAATTCTATGACACTATTTCTGCATTGAGTATATAATTTATGTCAATTTAATTAGTTTTATTTAAATGATGTTATTAAATGTTAATTACAGTTTTTTGTCTTTGACGCAATTACGGTATCGATTATAGTCCAACCAGTGGTTAACTGTATGAGGCCACTAAACAGTAGTAGATACTCTAGTGTTCGCGCCTAGTCAACGCATAGTAAAAATCTTGCAGTCTAATAAAAATCCATAATTTTAATATATAGCATTATTGTCTGTATTTTGGGTCGTTGTTGACAATAAAAAACAAATTTGAATAATTTTGTAAGTTATTTAATATATTTAAAAAAATTATTATTTACATTTAGTATAGGAATCTTCAAAACTTGCAAATTTATATAATAAAAATTAAGTGACATTTAAGTGTTGTGTTTAATTTTCATATATTTTAATACTGGAAAGTAACAAATAAACAAAATAAAAAAAACATTAGTATGAGATAAAAAACGAAACAAAAAGAATTCGAATTGTAATTATACAATAGTTAATGAAATAACGATTTTAAGAATATGTGACTCAAAATAAATGAATATTTAGCTTATACAAGTGTTTGATAAATTCATGATGTGCAATACAACTGAAATCAGATATTATATTGTGTTCTTTTTATTTGTCACTTATCTAGATGTAGAAACATCAATATAAATAAGTAATTTATATAGAAGTAATTAATAAACAAATATAAATTTGTATATAGCGATAACAATTAGGAGCAAATTATTCATATAAACATATTAACTTTCTATTAGTAGAAAAGAGAAATGAAATGTTGCAATAATTCAAATTTCTCTCTCTCACATTTGGTATTACACATTTCTAAACATTCTCTCAACATTATTATGAAATAAAAGTTTAAATTTATTTTCTAAACTCTTATGTAAATGTATAACACTTCAAATTCTTATATATTACAGAGTAAAATAATATAATATTGCTACATTATACAGTAGATCCCCTATAACGCGGGTTCATATAATGCGGATTCCTATAACGCGGCGAAAAAATTGAGACAGTATTGGTATAAAGACGCTAAAAGAGACGCATAAAACGTAGTGAAACGTCATCACCGACTCGTGTTGCGACAGCATTGGTCGAATCTGGACCAATAGTAGACGAGCATCGGAACTACTTACACGCTACGGAGAGTTTAGACGGGTAAGTTCAGTTTATTATCATCTGTACAGTATTATTATCGTCTGTACAGTATTAACTTAACTTATTTTAACTTTATTATAAATATATATATACTTTCCGCTGTCCAGCGCTACACTACAGAGAGTTTAGGCGAGTAAGTTGAGTTTACTATCGTCTGTACAGTATGTAAATTAGGTACCGTAAGTCTATTACAGCACTGTAATTTTATACATTTCTTGTGAAAGAAACATTTCTTATTCAACGTTCACAAAAATTATTTCTATTAATGATGTCTCCAAAGTTCAATTTTTCGCAGAAAAATAACTTATCAGAAATCGCGCCCGCCGTTTGGTGCGCTGCTCCGCGACGAAAACAAGCTTAAACAATGGCGACATCGAACAGTGCACACTCGGTAAGTAACCCTACAATTTTTTGTTTATAGCGTAGTTTATACGGATTATTCCCAAAAAATTGTTCGTATTTTGGAAATGTTCAGTCGAATTCGACTAGAATCGATTAATTTTATGGAAGAAAATCTTTCAAACAACCGTAGTCCGTAAACTTCACACGTGTCAGGCTGTGATTGGCTCATGTATTTAAGGATTCCTACAACGCGAAATTCTTATAAAGCGGAACGTATCTACCGCATTATAGGGAGGTCTACTGTACTTTATAGACGATATTTTCATTCCATTTTAGTTATTTTAACGTTTATACCAAATAGAATAAGATCACTTCTGTTGTATCTTTTATAAAATTGAAATAAATGAATGCTAATTTTTTAGAANACACGTGTCGGGTTGTGATTGGAAGGATTCGTAAGAAAGCGGATTCCTAGAGAATGGAACGTATCTCTATCTTATAGGGGGGTCGACTGTATATTTTTGGAAGCCACAAGACACGGGGATAGTAACGGTGTATAGATTATGGAAATCGAACAAGAATTTAGGAAATTACATCACATTGAACAATTTTAGAAATAGAATCGCTTTACCGGAACATATAGACTGATCAACCGGACAACAAGACGAAAGTAAATTCGCCCATCCACTGTGAGTACATTTGCCAAATTTCAGGGTAATCGGCACAGTAGTTTTAAAGATATCGTTATTTTCCGGTAATTTTTCGCAAGGTATAGCGTTGCTTACGGAACCATATTTGGGAAAACCATATTTTACTATCTCTTAGTGAACGATATTTGTTATCTGTGTAGCAATTTTCATTCGAATCCCTCTAGCCATTTTTGAATTATCGCAATTCTATTAAATTTTTCAATCTTACACATTGCTGTTCCAATCCATTGCCATGGTAAAGGACATTGACCTCTTACATTCAATATTTAACGGAAAGTGCGATTTTCTCATAGAGTTTAATAATTCTTGGTTATAATTTTAATACACTAATTATATTAAGATGGAAGTAAATAATTATTCATTAAACATGGAAGAGCTTAAAAAGTCTGCTTTTGAAGTCGTAAGTGAACTAAAAAATTACATAGCAGAAAATAATGGAAGGAAACTATGTATACGTAAACATTCGGAATCTATTATAAACTGTGTAGAGAGAGTTATAGACATTTTTACGAATAAACCTTACAGGCACGAAATAAGTATACTATCTGATAAAATTGATAAATTAATGGATACTGTTTCTAAATCCGAGATAATTGAATTACAAAAGAAAGTCCTTGATAAGATTACTGATTTAGATTGTAACAAAATTTCAAAAAGAAATCAATTATCATACAGTGACGCTAGTCAAACTTATCACTCAAATATTACAAGAACACCTAAAAACACATTCAATACAAACATATCCAAAGAAGTTTTACTAATTTATGGTAAGGAAGATTTCTTAAGAAATAGTAATAATATTCGTAAAATAATACAAGAAAAATTCGTCAATCACAAATTAACATTAGTGTCGATCGCATCAGGAATATTGGAGGTGGTGGCCTTGCCATTGAAATGGGTAGACCCAAAAATTATCTAATTTTTAAGTTTTCTCATCGCTTTTATAATTACTTTATATTTAATTTGTATAGGAATTTAATATAGGAATTATATTAAATTCCTATACAAATTAAATATAATTTATATCCTATCAGTCTTTATTTTGTTATACAGTAGAGCGTCGTTTATCCGAATCAATTGGGGACTGGGATTGTTTGGAAGATCAATGTTTCAGATAACCGATTATGCACGAAAAATATATTAATTTATCCAACGTTGAAATTTTTCTTCGTTGCGTGTCGCTTCGCATTGAATTTTCGTCGATGTTAAGCCTAACAAAGACTATTGTATCGTTAAAAATTATTTTTTTATTTTGTACAAACAAAATAAATATATTGAAAAATATAAAAACAATAAAAAATTATACTTCAGATGTTAATTTAGTATCAAAAACGTAAAATATTTGAGTAGCCCNAGATCTGAAACTTTAGGGAACTATTCTCACCGAATTGGCCGAGTAAGTGGTACCCTTTTGCTGGTGCCCCCGGCTAATCTCACAGAAATGTAACTATCTATCTCAATTTTTATACAATATTTAGAGTTGTTAAAGAGAACGTACCTTTAAAAGAATCCTCTTGTTGACACAGAAAAATTCTCCTATCGTGAGACACAAGGACACTTTTTCAAATCGTTTCATAAAATTTAAAATCTATAAAATAAATTATTTTTGACATTGAATTTAGTATATAAAACTTAACTAATAATAAGATAAAAATCGCGAAACTCTTTACCTTTAACTTACCTGAGAGTTCAAATTGCAAACTCCAAATTGCCGAGTGTCTTGAAATCCATTCTGTATCTAGGAAAACAGATATAAATGAACAATGCAATTAATAATTAAAAAGTTTTTAAAATTTAGTAAATAAATGCCGTAAATGCGATGCAGCACAGGTAACAGGCAAATATAATACAGATAAATAAAAAAAGAATTGTCAAAGCTAAATTCCACAATCTAAACAACATGTGCATGTTCAGATACAAAACGTCGTAATACAAAACACCCGTTCCCCAAATCATTCCGAAATAAAAAAACTAAAACAACATATATGAATTTTTTGTTCCACTGATTCACAATAACCCACAGTTCTTGGTAATGGATCATGAATTCCTGTAATTTCGTATTCAGATTTCTGTCGCTTCTTTTTATTTCGCATCATTCACTGAAGAGTACTTCAAACTCTTTATGAAGAACAAATGTAATAAGAGCTATTTACATCAAAATATATGCTATTCCCCCTGTAATTAAAGTTGTCGAAAATCCAATATTAACAGCACAAAAAAGTGCCTCTAGTCGAAACATTTGTCTCTTTTCCAACGCAGGACACTTTAAACAACCAGAATAATAACTTCGTAAGAGGTAATTAATTATATAACAATAAGAGAAACGAGAAAGAACACCATTATTAGTAAATCATTACTGTTAGTAGTGATTTTTCGATAAAAGTATTTGTTTCGAAGAGTCTTAATCAGATGAAATTTTGTTTTATGAAATAGCAAAATTGTAGTATATTGCCATAATAGCTTAGTCAATAAAACTTAAAAAATTCGCAAGAATCATAAAATAGAAAATAATAAAAATTTCTGAATACTAATTTATGTTCGAAAGTAATCTTCAAACTAATCAAGTTGTTGTAGTAATGAAAATTCATTACTATAATACTAACACGATAACTTCTAATAAAAATTTTATAATACACTAATCAAAAATTCCTAAAATTTTTAGCTATGGCAATTCTCTACATTCCTATTTCTAATGTTGTAAGAAGAATTAATTATAAAGCATTTCCTTTTATCCAGCACTTAACTTTGTTGACTAAGCTTTTAACATACTTCTTCAAAGTGATTCTAATTTTACTGAACATTAGAAATTTAATTTTATGCAAAAAACGTAATTGGTCAACACAAATTCATTTAGAAACCAGAGAAGAAACCTAAATGCACATGTGACTTGAGTTTATTTCAATCAATAATTGATAGGATATTCGATCTAAGATTAGAAATTTTTCCCATGACACAATATGAATTCGAATATGGAAGATGGAAGCCGCATGAATTGTTTCCTGAAGCCCTGTTGGACAACGGCTCTTATTTATGGAGTAGACTTCTTGCAGATGTGTTCCTGCAAACAGCCAACTTATCTACTTAAGACTGAGAAATTAAGAAAGTTTTACACTCGGTTTGTTTATGTAATATTATGGCAATTTACTATAATTTTGTTAGGCAAACTTTACCTGGTGCAAAAAACTATGCATTCTGTCACGGGTTCTTTGACGTATTCGGAACTGATTCTCAAATAGTAAACATTGCATTCTTAATTGTATTCATAAATCACTTAATTTGTCTGGCATCTGCCAATAAAACAAAATTTCATCTGATTAAGATTCTTCGAAACAGATATTTTTATCAAAAAATCACTACTAACAGTAATGGTGTACTGATAATTGTGTCCTTTCTCGTTTTTCTTATTGCTATATTATTAATTATTACTTTTGAAGTTATTATTTTGGTTGTAATTTATCCTGCCATGGAAAAGAGACGAATGTTTCAACTAGAGGCACTTTTTTGCACTGTTGATATTGGATTTTTGACAACTTTAATTACAGGAGGAATAGCATATGTTTTGCTGTTAGAAGCTGTTATTGGATTTGTTCACTACAAAGAGTTTGAAGAGATGTTATGTGAGTTATGCAAAATAAGAAGCAGCGACGTAAACCTGAAGATGAAATTACAAAAATTCATGATCCATCACCAAGAACTGTGGGTTAATGTAAATCAGTGGAAAACAAAATTCAAATTAATTTTATCAGTTGTTTATTTTGGAATAATTTGGGGAACGAGTTTTTTGTATTACGGATTTTTGTTTCTGAACATGCACGAGTTGCTGAGATTGTGGATTTTTACTTTGATGATTCTTTATTCATTTATCTGCATTATATCTGCCTGTTACCTGTGCAGCATTCTTTTACGGTATTATTCACTAAACTAAAATAATTTTTTAATTATTAATTGCATTTCATATTTATATCTGTTTTTTAGATGCAAAATGGATTCCAGGACATTCGGCAATTTGCAGTTTGCGAACTGAAACTTTTTGAAAAGCTAAAAGTAAGACTTTTGTCTGTTTTATTTTGTTATAGTTCAAGTTTTATATACTAAATTCAATGTCATAAATAATTTATTTTATAGATTTTAAATTTTATGAAACGATTTGGAAAAGTGTCCTTGTGTCTCACGATAGGAGGTTTCTTCTGTGTCAACAAGAGAATTCCTCTGAAGGTAGTTTATTCTAACAACTCTTTAAGTATACTCTCCAATATTTAAAGAGTTGTTAAAGTAAAATGGTTAAAAAATTGAAATAAATATTTACATTTATTTTGTTGTGTTTCAGATGGTGAGCACATTGCATTAGGTGTTTTCGGGACTTTTAAAACTGAGGAATGTGTTGAATGGCAGACATTTTTGCCAACAATTTTTCACTGGCAATCACTCTGATTTAAATTAAAATACTAAAATTTTTACCTTTTTTATCATACAACAATTGAAACTTTTATTGCTCACAATAGTAGTTGATCAAACGTTATTTTAATTGTTTTGCTTTAGAAATATGGAAAAATTCTATGACACTATTTCTGCATTGAGTATATAATTTATGTCAATTTAATTAGTTTTATTTAAATGATGTTATTAAATGTTAATTACAGTTTTTTGTCTTTGACGCAATTACGGTATCGATTATAGTCCAACCAGTGGTTAACTGTATGAGGCCACTAAACAGTAGTAGATACTCTAGTGTTCGCGCCTAGTCAACGCATAGTAAAAATCTTGCAGTCTAATAAAAATCCATAATTTTAATATATAGCATTATTGTCTGTATTTTGGGTCGTTGTTGACAATAAAAAACAAATTTGAATAATTTTGTAAGTTATTTAATATATTTAAAAAAATTATTATTTACATTTAGTATAGGAATCTTCAAAACTTGCAAATTTATATAATAAAAATTAAGTGACATTTAAGTGTTGTGTTTAATTTTCATATATTTTAATACTGGAAAGTAACAAATAAACAAAATAAAAAAAACATTAGTATGAGATAAAAAACGAAACAAAAAGAATTCGAATTGTAATTATACAATAGTTAATGAAATAACGATTTTAAGAATATGTGACTCAAAATAAATGAATATTTAGCTTATACAAGTGTTTGATAAATTCATGATGTGCAATACAACTGAAATCAGATATTATATTGTGTTCTTTTTATTTGTCACTTATCTAGATGTAGAAACATCAATATAAATAAGTAATTTATATAGAAGTAATTAATAAACAAATATAAATTTGTATATAGCGATAACAATTAGGAGCAAATTATTCATATAAACATATTAACTTTCTATTAGTAGAAAAGAGAAATGAAATGTTGCAATAATTCAAATTTCTCTCTCTCACATTTGGTATTACACATTTCTAAACATTCTCTCAACATTATTATGAAATAAAAGTTTAAATTTATTTTCTAAACTCTTATGTAAATGTATAACACTTCAAATTCTTATATATTACAGAGTAAAATAATATAATATTGCTACATTATACAGTAGATCCCCTATAACGCGGGTTCATATAATGCGGATTCCTATAACGCGGCGAAAAAATTGAGACAGTATTGGTATAAAGACGCTAAAAGAGACGCATAAAACGTAGTGAAACGTCATCACCGACTCGTGTTGCGACAGCATTGGTCGAATCTGGACCAATAGTAGACGAGCATCGGAACTACTTACACGCTACGGAGAGTTTAGACGGGTAAGTTCAGTTTATTATCATCTGTACAGTATTATTATCGTCTGTACAGTATTAACTTAACTTATTTTAACTTTATTATAAATATATATATACTTTCCGCTGTCCAGCGCTACACTACAGAGAGTTTAGGCGAGTAAGTTGAGTTTACTATCGTCTGTACAGTATGTAAATTAGGTACCGTAAGTCTATTACAGCACTGTAATTTTATACATTTCTTGTGAAAGAAACATTTCTTATTCAACGTTCACAAAAATTATTTCTATTAATGATGTCTCCAAAGTTCAATTTTTCGCAGAAAAATAACTTATCAGAAATCGCGCCCGCCGTTTGGTGCGCTGCTCCGCGACGAAAACAAGCTTAAACAATGGCGACATCGAACAGTGCACACTCGGTAAGTAACCCTACAATTTTTTGTTTATAGCGTAGTTTATACGGATTATTCCCAAAAAATTGTTCGTATTTTGGAAATGTTCAGTCGAATTCGACTAGAATCGATTAATTTTATGGAAGAAAATCTTTCAAACAACCGTAGTCCGTAAACTTCACACGTGTCAGGCTGTGATTGGCTCATGTATTTAAGGATTCCTACAACGCGAAATTCTTATAAAGCGGAACGTATCTACCGCATTATAGGGAGGTCTACTGTACTTTATAGACGATATTTTCATTCCATTTTAGTTATTTTAACGTTTATACCAAATAGAATAAGATCACTTCTGTTGTATCTTTTATAAAATTGAAATAAATGAATGCTAATTTTTTAGAAAAGTATAAATACATTCTAAATCTAACGTATGTGTATCATATAATATATGTTAGTTCTTAAAAGTCTTACTTTTGACTTTTCTTTTAACCACAAGTAACCTCTAACAAACATTTTCTTTATATAATGTTAGAAATTTTTAAAATTCGTATGTAAATTAATATGTGACCGTTGGGTCAATATCTCTTTGATACCACGTCAGGTAAGTGCCCCAAAAATCTATACCATCTTACAGAGAGCTATTTACAGAACAGGTTTATCCTGGTGGACACAGGCAACAACATCTGCCTTCGTAAAGAAATTCATAGGTGCTGCCCGCAGGGTACGAGGTCAGGCCCATTCTTATGGAATATCCTGTTCAATAGCCTCCTGACACTTCAATCCACATTTCCTACGGAGTACAACGGGCTCATCCAGGGGTATGCTGACGATACCGTCCTCCTGATGAGCCACTTCAACTACGAAATACTCCAAAAAGGGATTAACGGGGCCCTTAAGGACATCCACACTTGGAGCGAGAACACCAAACTCAAGATCAACTACAACAAGTGTAATGTTGTGGTCTTCTCTAAGGGCAACCCACTAAAGAAAGGGCCCAGCATAAAGATAAACAATGTAAGAATCAAAAACGCCACTTCGGTTAAATATCTGGGGATCGTCGTGGACCATAGGCTAAACTGGACAGACCATGTCCACCATATCTACCAGAAAGCCACAAAAATTTCCCAAGCCCTCAAATCTATCTGTCGGAACAAGTGGGGCTACGGCCCATCTGCAAGTAGAACTCTGTACCTAGCAGCCATCGAACCGATTATAACTTATGGGGCAGAAATTTGGGGCTCGTCAGTGACAAGGGTCCACATAAAAAGGAAGCTGCTCTCCATTCAAAGGCTATCGGCCATTTCTATAGCAAAGGCGTATAAGACAGCTCCTACCGAAGCTCTTCTGGTTCTCAGTAACCTCCTTCCAGTGGACCTAAAAATTAGGCAAGCCTACATCCGGTATAACCTGACTAAGCTGGCCGAGGACAAAATCTCCCTTGACAAACTACTGGATCTGGTCTCCAATGATGAATACAAAAATGACATCAACTCCATTGGTGTTCTCATCAGGGACAACGGACTTGACAAGGACAATGATGCTACACCTATTCACCCTAGTCTCTCCATCCCTCAGGACATTGACACCACCACAAATGATAGGTTAATTATAAACATCTACACAGATGGCTCTAAAGCCGACATGGATGTTGGCTGTGCTTTTGTCGCTTATAAAGCCAATCATTGTTTGCATCAGCTGAGAAGGCGTTTGGCAGCATATTGCACCATCAACCAGGCGGAGTCGCTGGCCATCTGTTATGCCCTCGATTGGATAACAAAGCACTGTCATCTCTTCCCAAAGCATGAATACCGCATCCACAGTGACAGCAAGGTAGCTATCCAGCAGCTTACCAAGCTCAATAACAGCCTCCCCATAGTTAAAGACAGCCTAACTCACCTTGGTACTCTCCTTAACAGTAATATTAGTGTCTCAATTCACTGGATCAAGGGACATTCCGGCAACATTGGGAATGAGAGGGCAGACCTTCTTGCCCGTTCCGCCTCGAATTCCTCTGGGCCCACCACCTATAGCAAGATTAGCCCAACCTATATAAAGAATAAGCTTACTGAAATCTTCACTGAGGCGTGGCAAGTGAGATGGGACTCGGCCGACACCGGGAGGCTGACCCACAGCTTTTACCCGTGCATCAAAAACAGGACTGCTCACCCCCACCACAATACTTCGTTTCAACTCACCCAACTCTTCACCGGGCATGGTAACCTGAGGACCTACCTCCAGAGGTTCTTGGGGAAGACTGATGGACATTGTGAGTGCGACCTCAACGAAGAGGAAGACACCCAGCATATCATCTACCACTGCCCACGCTACTCCAGCCAGCGTAGACGTCTCATCGATGCTGTGCTCTACTGTGGGTATCACTGGCCCTGCACTTTGGATACCTTCACCAGCAACAGCAAAGTGTTTTTTGCGCTAAAGAACTTTGCCAAGGAAATCAGAATTCTGGACTAATTTTCCCTCGGCCCATTGGCTGGCACTTTTGACTGTTTTTTTTGTGTGTGTGTGTTGTGTGACCGGACTTCCATCACTGCACTGTATGTCGCCCTCTTTGACTGTCCTCGACCATTCGTGTGGTCTCCTCGCCCACCTGGAGGGCTACTGTGCGGTTTTGTTTTTGTATATATTTTATTATTGCATTACCACCTAGATTGTTACTGTAACACCTATGTTATCCTTTATTGTCACTTATTTTACTCTACCATTTTGTGTGTTTTGTCTCCTGTGTATTACCATGTAATATTATTTATCTGTTTTCATTTGTACCCCTGCTATGTTTAACCATCCATGTATTTTATTATATTCTTGTCATATTAGCATCATCACAACTGTATTAGACATGTTTAGTACCACAATTTTCTGTAGTTTTAAATTATAGTTAGTACGGTATCAAGTTCCATACTGTTACTATGTTTTCTGCAATTTATATATGTAACCCAATGTCAATGTTTGTAATCTATGTTTTGTATCCTTGTATCCTACTGTTTTGTTTGAATTAAATGCGTTGCAGGACGCCCATGAGATTCATGGGCTTAGGCTGGCTACTTTCCTCTTTCCTATCTTACTATGCTTCACCTTCAGTCTTACCCCCCTCTCAACTAACTTTAATCCTTCTTCCTTTTCTAATCTACCCAGGGCTATACCTACTGGTCAGGCCCTTTCTCTCTGTCTGTCTGTCTGTCTGATACCACGTCAGGAGGACACCACTGTATCCTTAGGTCGATACAGAGACCACAAGTTAGCGCGAGCGGTGAGGTATGAAGTTTGGACCTGGAATGGAGTGAACGGAGAGAAGAACGGAAGAAACTGCACTCAAAGTTGCTTCAAACATAAATAACCGTTTATTTATATGTAAGCTACGTTAGTTATACATCCAAAATTAAGGTTACAAGTTAATATTGGCTAAATATAAGTTACGTGAATCGCTAGTCACAATCGAGTTCGCGATTAGCTAACGCGGAGAGAGAGAGCGTACAATAGTGCGCGGGCAGGATAAATACCTTATATTACATTGTTGATTGAGTAATAGCAAATAAAGTCCCACAGTTCGGAGTTAAATAGGTGAATTGATATTGTCCAGTTCAGTCGTTGATAAGGAAATGTTGGGTTTCGACAGGACAGTCTCTTGAATACGAACTCGGCGCGGCACACACACACAATCAAATAATAACTTCCACCCCCTTACTCANAGTAAGTTGAGTTTACTATCGTCTGTACAGTATGTAAATTAGGTACCGTAAGTCTATTACAGCACTGTAATTTTATACATTTCTTGTGAAAGAAACATTTCTTATTCAACGTTCACAAAAATTATTTCTATTAATGATGTCTCCAAAGTTCAATTTTTCGCAGAAAAATAACTTATCAGAAATCGCGCCCGCCGTTTGGTGCGCTGCTCCGCGACGAAAACAAGCTTAAACAATGGCGACATCGAACAGTGCACACTCGGTAAGTAACCCTACAATTTTTTGTTTATAGCGTAGTTTATACGGATTATTCCCAAAAAATTGTTCGTNATGCAAACTGTTTCTGAAAATGATACTAACGTAATATATTCATTTTACATATTAATTTTCACGAAGACAAAGTAAAATAAATTACTTCTCTCTCGGTTGCAAACTGTTGAAAACGGTGGTTTGAATCACTTATTCTTCTACCTCATGAGATTGGACGTGACGTCAGGTTCAGGCCTGGCAGGTATTTAGATGACCATCATTGAAAGTCTCACCAGTGAGCTAGTGGATAAAAATTACCCGGCCAACAGGCTAAGAACGTGGAGTTTTCCGAGTTTTCTTCACGTTTATAAACACCTGAATAAGGAAAATTTTCCATAAAAGTTTACCCGGGAGGCAGATTGTCTGTCACGTTTCCGTATAGACTACGAATAAAACAATTGAAGAATGCGGAATTNGTAGTCCGTAAACTTCACACGTGTCAGGCTGTGATTGGCTCATGTATTTAAGGATTCCTACAACGCGAAATTCTTATAAAGCGGAACGTATCTACCGCATTATAGGGAGGTCTACTGTACTTTATAGACGATATTTTCATTCCATTTTAGTTATTTTAACGTTTATACCAAATAGAATAAGATCACTTCTGTTGTATCTTTTATAAAATTGAAATAAATGAATGCTAATTTTTTAGAAAAGTATAAATACATTCTAAATCTAACGTATGTGTATCATATAATATATGTTAGTTCTTAAAAGTCTTACTTTTGACTTTTCTTTTAACCACAAGTAACCTCTAACAAACATTTTCTTTATATAATGTTAGAAATTTTTAAAATTCGTATGTAAATTAATATGTGACCGTTGGGTCAATATCTCTTTGATACCACGTCAGGTAAGTGCCCCAAAAATCTATACCATCTTACAGAGAGCTATTTACAGAACAGGTTTATCCTGGTGGACACAGGCAACAACATCTGCCTTCGTAAAGAAATTCATAGGTGCTGCCCGCAGGGTACGAGGTCAGGCCCATTCTTATGGAATATCCTGTTCAATAGCCTCCTGACACTTCAATCCACATTTCCTACGGAGTACAACGGGCTCATCCAGGGGTATGCTGACGATACCGTCCTCCTGATGAGCCACTTCAACTACGAAATACTCCAAAAAGGGATTAACGGGGCCCTTAAGGACATCCACACTTGGAGCAATAACACCAAACTCAAGATCAACTACAACAAGTGTAATGTTGTGGTCTTCTGTAAGGGCAAATCACTAAAGAAAGGGCCCAGCATAAAGATAAACAATGTAAGAATCAAAAACGCCACTTTGGTTAAATATCTGGGGATCGTGGTGCACCATAGGCTAAACTGGACAGACCATGTCCACCATATCTACCAGAAAGCCACAAAAATTTCCCAAGCCCTCAAATCTATCTGTCGGAACAAGTGGGGCTACGGCCCATCTGCAAGTAGAACTCTGTACCTAGCAGCCATCGAACCGATTATAACTTATGGGGCAGAAATTTGGGGCTCGTCAGTGACAAGGGTCCACATAAAAAGGAAGCTGCTCTCCATTCAAAGGCTATCGGCCATTTCTATAGCAAAGGCGTATAAGACAGCTCCTACCGAAGCTCTTCTGGTTCTCAGTAACCTCCTTCCAGTGGACCTAAAAATTAGGCAAGCCTACATCCGGTATAACCTGACTAAGCTGGCCGAGGACAAAATCTCCCTTGACAAACTACTGGATCTGGTCTCCAATGATGAATACAAAAATGACATCAACTCCATTGGTGTTCTCATCAGGGACAACGGACTTGACAAGGACAATGATGCTACACCTATTCACCCTAGTCTCTCCATCCCTCAGGACATTGACACCACCACAAATGATAGGTTAATTATAAACATCTACACAGATGGCTCTAAAGCCGACATGGATGTTGGCTGTGCTTTTGTCGCTTATAAAGCCAATCATTGTTTGCATCAGCTGAGAAGGCGTTTGGCAGCATATTGCACCATCAACCAGGCGGAGTCGCTGGCCATCTGTTATGCCCTCGATTGGATAACAAAGCACTGTCATCTCTTCCCAAAGCATGAATACCGCATCCACAGTGACAGCAAGGTAGCCATCCAGCAGCTTACCAAGCTCAATAACAGCCTCCCCATAGTTAAAGACAGCCTAACTCACCTTGGTACTCTCCTTAACAGTAATATTAGTGTCTCAATTCACTGGATCAAGGGACATTCCGGCAACATTGGGAATGAGAGGGCAGACCTTCTTGCCCGTTCCGCCTCGAATTCCTCTGGGCCCACCACCTATAGCAAGATTAGCCCAACCTATATAAAGAATAAGCTTACTGAAATCTTCACTGAGGCGTGGCAAGTGAGATGGGACTCGGCCGACACCGGGAGGCTGACCCACAGCTTTTACCCGTGCATCAAAAACAGGACTGCTCACCCCCACCACAATACTTCGTTTCAACTCACCCAACTCTTCACCGGGCATGGTAACCTGAGGACCTACCTCCAGAGGTTCTTGGGGAAGACTGATGGACATTGTGAGTGCGACCTCAACGAAGAGGAAGACACCCAGCATATCATCTACCACTGCCCACGCTACTCCAGCCAGCGTAGACGTCTCATCGATGCTGTGCTCTACTGTGGGTATCACTGGCCCTGCACTTTGGATACCTTCACCAGCAACAGCAAAGTGTTTTTTGCGCTAAAGAACTTTGCCAAGGAAATCAGAATTCTGGACTAATTTTCCCTCGGCCCATTGGCTGGCACTTTTGACTGTTTTTTTTGTGTGTGTGTGTTGTGTGACCGGACTTCCATCACTGCACTGTTTGTCGCCCTCTTTGACTGTCCTCGACCATTCGTGTGGTCTCCTCGCCCACCTGGAGGGCTACTGTGCGGTTTTGTTTTTGTATATATTTTATTATTGCATTACCACCTAGATTGTTACTGTAACACCTATGTTATCCTTTATTGTCACTTATTTTACTCTACCATTTTGTGTGTTTTGTCTCCTGTGTATTACCATGTAATATTATTTATCTGTTTTCATTTGTACCCCTGCTATGTTTAACCATCCATGTATTTTATTATATTCTTGTCATATTAGCATCATCACAACTGTATTAGACATGTTTAGTACCACAATTTTCTGTAGTTTTAAATTATAGTTAGTACGGTATCAAGTTCCATACTGTTACTATGTTTTCTGCAATTTATATATGTAACCCAATGTCAATGTTTGTAATCTATGTTTTGTATCCTTGTATCCTACTGTTTTGTTTGAATTAAATGCGTTGCAGGACGCTCATGAGATTCATGGGCTTAGGCTGGCTACTTTCCTCTTTCCTATCTTACTATGCTTCACCTTCAGTCTTACCCCCCTCTCAACTAACTTTAATCCTTCTTCCTTTTCTAATCTACCCAGGGCTATACCTACTGGTCAGGCCCTTTCTCTCTGTCTGTCTGTCTGTCTGATACCACGTCAGGAGGACACCACTGTATCCTTAGGTCGATACAGAGACCACAAGTTAGCGCGAGCGGTGAGGTATGAAGTTTGGACCTGGAATGGAGTGAACGGAGAGAAGAACGGAAGAAACTGCACTCAAAGTTGCTTCAAACATAAATAACCGTTTATTTATATGTAAGCTACGTTAGTTATACATCCAAAATTAAGGTTACAAGTTAATATTGGCTAAATATAAGTTACGTGAATCGCTAGTCACAATCGAGTTCGCGATTAGCTAACGCGGAGAGAGAGAGCGTACAATAGTGCGCGGGCAGGATAAATACCTTATATTACATTGTTGATTGAGTAATAGCAAATAAAGTCCCACAGTTCGGAGTTAAATAGGTGAATTGATATTGTCCAGTTCAGTCGTTGATAAGGAAATGTTGGGTTTCGACAGGACAGTCTCTTGAATACGAACTCGGCGCGGCACACACACACAATCAAATAATAACTTCCACCCCCTTACTCATCGTATCTGTCCTTTTTATATGAAGTCCTCTTTTCGGGCCTTTCCCCGATTTCGTCAGGGATGACGATCTCCTTGAACCAATAAGGTGACCGGTGACACAATCGTGACACAGAGATGTGCTCATCTCAACAAGGAAAACAACTCATGGGAATCGAGGTTTAACCAGATTTTATGTTTCCCTTATCTCTTTTAATTTTTTTTCATAACTCGTTCCGTCTTCATAGAGTTGCATCCCAACTTTAATTAACATTTTAGAAAAATTTTAAAGTTTAAAACACGAAATTTCTGACCCTCACAAAAATATATTTATTTTATGCCACTATGATATAAAAAAACCCAAATATCGTATCCGCGCTATTAATTAAAACCCAATCGAGAAGAAACAGGTAGACTGTGTACTTTATTATTAAAATTTACAGTTTAACCTATTTGTTCTCTATTACATGGGTAATATTATTAACTGAAAATATGTATTTCCTATAATTAAAATATTATATACAGTATGCAAACTGTTTCTGAAAATGATACTAACGTAATATATTCATTTTACATATTAATTTTCACGAAGACAAAGTAAAATAAATTACTTCTCTCTCGGTTGCAAACTGTTGAAAACGGTGGTTTGAATCACTTATTCTTCTACCTCATGAGATTGGACGTGACGTCAGGTTCAGGCCTGGCAGGTATTTAGATGACCATCATTGAAAGTCTCACCAGTGAGCTAGTGGATAAAAATTACCCGGCCAACAGGCTAAGAACGTGGAGTTTTCCGAGTTTTCTTCACGTTTATAAACACCTGAATAAGGAAAATTTTCCATAAAAGTTTACCCGGGAGGCAGATTGTCTGTCACGTTTCCGTATAGACTACGAATAAAACAATTGAAGAATGCGGAATTTTAAGCGACGAAAAACAATTAAAAATTTCATCAATAAGCAATAATTCTGTTTCTAATTATTAGCATAATTATTTCAAGAAGTTTAGCAGCTAGTAAAACTTTTAGCAGGGCGAAAGAATAATATTTAATGTGTTTATGCGAGTGTATTATATGGTGGTTCACCATTGAACAAAAATAATGTAGTTTTAAAAATAAATTTGATTTTTGATTTAAAAATTCCAAAACCACTTTTAAATAATTTTTAACAGCGTTGTTTTAATTTATATTGATTTGATTTCAGTTTTAATTAATTGATTTTATTATTATTATTATTATTATTATTTTCTCTTTCCTGTGCAAAGTGGTATGCTTTAATTCGTTCATATCTGCAGGGGTGGAACATTTGTTTTTAAGGTGAAAAGTTTTTCATTACAATTAGTTAGAAACTCCGGCACAATGAATGATTTTTTACAATGAAATCTAAGTAATGTGATAAAGACGAATTGTTTTGGAAAACAATTTATGTTTTTAAACGAATAAAGTTTACGGCTTTACAACACATGCGTAACGACACTGTTAATGATGAGATTATGTCTGGACTATAAGATCGCGCTGCTGTCATCAACTGGACATCTTAGAGGTATGTTGGAGAATGTCAGGAATTGCAATTTGGCACAGTGTATTAGATGCCCAAATCATGCGCACCTACTAATGCAGACTTGCAGTTAGTCAGAGAGCCGAGAACCGTGTCAAAATAACATACAAAGTGAAGACACTGTTTCTACAAACAGGCACAAGTGAGAGATTTTCGAACGCGTTATTCGTTGGTAATTTCGAAATGAGAACTTTGAGAAATCGAATTTTGACAAACGTGCGACTCACGTTACTCGTGTATTTTATTTATGGAAACAATTCGGTTACAAATATCGTCCCATTTACCGTTGGCAAGAACGGGCCCATGACAACGCAATCAGTCGTAACCATGGGGCCAACGAAGTTCGCCGTAATTTAGGCCCAAACTCCCAGTACTGGTGTCCGCTTTTTTTCATTGGTTACATTGGATTTCAAGACATTCGGCAATTCGCAATTTGCGATTTGGAATGCCCACGAAAACGTTGAATATTCAACGTTTTAAAATTCTGTTCCTAAAACAAAAAACAAAAAAATCATTTGTAATTATTGTAAAACAAATATTCTAAAATAAATTAGACAAATAGTTTATTTTTATTGTATTATTGTCGAAAAAAGTTTTAGAATACTTTTTTAATTTTATAAAAGCTTGTTATAACACCTAGTGTTTGTAAACCTTCTGAAGAAAGAGCTTAAGGTCTGAAACACAAGCACAGTGTGTACAGATGAAATACCAAGTAAACAATTAAGATTGCTTTTTCTGAAAAAGTTTCCTCAATTCGCAGAAAGAGGACACCAGTATAATATACTCTAATAATACGATTTGTCTTAGTAGCCATTTATATAATGTATTGTAAATAATAAAAACACAAAAGCGTATGAATTAATCTCCTTTGTAACATTTAATAAGTTTGTCTGAATAAAAGTAATTAAAGTGACACAGATTTCTACTGTCAGAAATTTCTAATCTTAAAAGCAATATTCTATAAATTTATGTGAAAAATAAGAGCAAGTCTCGTACTCATTCATGATACAAGCAAATGAATACCCTTGTTTGGTTTCTTAATTAGTTTGCGTTGACAAATTACCTTAATATCATTAAATAAGATCCCTGTTGTATTCGATTTAGTATCATTCTGATGGAACATGTTAAAAGCTTAGTCAATACAACTAAAGTGCTGGTTAAAAAGAAATGTTTTATTATAAGAGAAGTATTTATAATAAAGCAATTTAAAATCTGTCTATTAGAAAAATTTATTAATATAATAACATATACTGTATTAAAAGCCATTGCTGAACTCACGAACTTTATGATTTAATATTGTAATTTTTAAAATATTTTAATGCAGTTTATATGTGACAGATTTTTAAGTCAGATATATATCATATATTTTGGTATTAATAGGGAAAGGTGGTGCGAGATGGGGTCACGGGGTAAGACGGGGGCGTCTGTTTATTTTCTGGTTAACGCGCTTTCATCTAGCTGTTATTTGGGGAACTAAATGTCAACCTCAAAAGCGATTATGGGACAAGAAAACGTCCAAATCTGTCTCTTCGTTTAGAAGCAAGACGTTTTCCCTATTTCAGTAATACTTCATCTAATTTTACGCCTGCTACAAAGTTTCTACAAAGTAAGTATATTTGTGAACTTTTACATTACATTTTACATGAAGATATTCTGATATTCGAAGTAACCTTTAAGACTGTAATTGTTTAGTTTTGAAATGAAATTTACCTGTTTTGCAGTCAGTATGAAAAGTATACATTGGGGACAACATGGCGTACCCGTCTAGCCCCAGGTTTACCGTGAATATGGCCTATGAAACCAGAAGTATTTTTGGAGGCAGAATTTATTGCCGCAGAGACAACAAACAGGCCCCTTCAGCAAGGGTAGACCTAAAAAAAACAAGAGACAAATCACACAGAACACCTCTATTGTGAAGGGTTATACTCTACATTACAGAGAGTTAGGCTAAATGTAGCCGTTGTGATAAATGGGCACACTGTTGTTGTGTCAATATTAATTAAAGAAGACGACTGTTTAACCTTCTTGTATATAAAAATAATATCCCCATCTTACCCCAGGGGTGGGGCAAGATGGTGCATTTACACATAATTTTAAAATATTAAATTTTCTTGTTTTTAAAAACGTTTTTCAAATATTAAATTTTGCATTATAAATTAACACATTTTGTAGTTGCTGAAAATGAAAAAAATTATCGTTCTCATCAAAGTGGTTGCCATCTCATGACTTTTCAAACCTTAACATTCTCATCTGGTTCCACCTTCCCTTAATGTTAAATTTTGCACGTTAAGGATGAAAAGAGAAAGAAAGAAGGGATTATGTCATTCATTTAGTAAGGAGAAGAAAATTTTATACGCTTTTAGCTGTTTGAAATTTACAAAGAAACACACTGGTACAATGAATAATAAGAACTTTTTCCTTTTAGTAATAATAATAATAATAATAATAATAATAATAATAATAACTCTCCCGTGGTCACCACCTGGTCGTGGTGGGAGAGCCCAGTAGTTTTACAGATCCATAGGGCAATGCAGGCTGAAGCACAAGCTCCTGGTAGGGACACCCATGCCAGTAAGGTCTATGGGGAGAAATGAAGCTAAGAGTGACCACACACCCACATTCTGTGGAGATAATCATTATGGTAGTAACCAGATCTAAGTATGATACCGGCTCGGACGTCGCCCGGGTTAACAAGGTCCGCGTTCGTGGGTTAGGCAGAGGCTCACGTTCGAAAAATAGGCTCCAGTCTCCCTTGGTTACCGGTGGCGAAAGCAGCGCCGGCCCAAGCATGGCTACTGCAATGCCCTCAACAGATGTGAGGAATCAACCTAGCCTTGGTGTTTCTGTGGCAATGCATCCACAGACCACAAAGGCTGGAAAACCACGCCAACGGATGAAATGGACAACAGCAATGAACGAGTTTATCATCCGCACTTACCACATCATCACAAGACTCGAAACAAACATGACAGCATACAGACAACAACTACATCGCATATTCACACAACAATATCCTCACCTCACTGTCACCGAACAAAGGGTTGTTGATGAAAAACGAACAATTATACACAACAACCTTATCCCACAAACAACACTTGAACTTATCAAACAACAGGTTGCTGATCAAATACATCAACAAATGCCTTGACTCTGGTCCGGCATAGTACACAGCCACCGGTGTGTTCCGAGTATAACCCACTAAACCCAACACATAATAATAAATTTATTATTTTCAAATAAAATCTTATAATAGGTATCGTTACACAGAAATTTGTAAGTTTCAATGTGGGGCCGTGTTAACTATCGCAGAATTCTTACCAAGTCTAACTATTCCGCGATTTTGAACACTTATCTATTTGTGTACTATGACTTTTGCTAGAATTCTAACTACTACAGTCATTTTTTTATTCTATGCTAACTTATACTAGTTACCTAATTGTGTTTGTCTCTCGTACGATTTACAAAATAGCTGCTTGTTTTGGACTAAATATATTTTTGAACATGATCGTAACATTATAGAAAAATTATGATGGAGACTTGATTCACTACTTTTCTACACAATCAGTCTGTCCTGCTAACTCAGCACACCGTTCGAAAAATTTAGTACTTAAAATCTTACTTCTGATAGCTGTTTTTATTCTAGAATTTTTAAAAGTATGGTCGCTATGCTTTCCTTTCCAAGATGGAGTATCGAGCAATATTAAATTTGAGAATTAATGCTTCATAATGATTGCCAAGAAAAATCAAGGTATTTCGTGTACGCCAAAAAAGAATTTCGAACTTAAAAAAATTAAACTAAAGTTTGATGTTCTAAAAGTTTTAACATAATGTAAACTGGATAAGCCCGCCATCGGCCGAGCAGTTCTGTCGCTAAACACTGGATGTTTTGTCGCGGGTTCGTTCCGCGCTTGGACGAGCTAACCACTTGGAGTTTTCCGGGTTTTGTCCACGTTTGTATCACCTGCATAGGGGCCAGTTTCCATTAAAAGACCTCCCCGAAAGCATTTCCCTCGCGTAATATCGCGCCCCAGAGAAAGCAACGAGAAACACTCTAGGATACACCTCAACGCATTACTAACTACTTGCTCACCTACGCCAGTTGCTCGACAACGTAAAAATGTGATATGGCATACAAGGAAGAGATAAGCCGACTTTCAGGGTAGAATCGATAATATTTCGTCAGGATAAGCTCTGTGCACTCAATAATTTGTATATAAATGCAATATTTACAAGAACGTACTTCTCACATAGTTATACAATCTGTTGCAAAAATCTCAACACTTTATTATAACATAATTAATTAATACCCAGCAACACGCTTCTTAACCTACGCAAGGAGATTTCATCTCACTCGGAAATATTTATTAAACATTAGGAACATTTTTAATACGTACTACTACAGGTCATTTTCAGATTTTTAAAAATCACAGAATACTGATATTCTTCTTTATACAGAACAGTTAAAAACGCATTGAAAACACAAAATTATTCGTAATTTCTCAATAATTTTATGACCATTATAAAAAACATATACATTGGTCTATTATGGAACGATCAGTTAAAAACAATGATTTTACTAGTAAAAGTTAACATAAATAAAACAAGCTGACTGGAGCAGTTAAAATGCTATCAGTGGGAAAGGAAAAGAATAGATAAAGTGAATTCAGAATTGCAGAATAATCAGACTTTAGTAAGATTTCTGCAATACTGTACCCAGCCCACAAGTGATAATTACAAAGTTGCGTGTAGCGCCAATTATTATACAATTTCATTAGAAAATAGTTTCTATATACAGTGGAACTCCGGTTAACGAACTTTTATTGTGGAAAAATTTTGTCTCGGATAATGAACAAAATTCGGATAACGAACTTAATGGCTTTCTGTGTCAAATTTGTAAGCTTGCCTGTTTTTAGAGAAAAATCAGTTAATTGTGTGTCGGTGATGATCTAGGGTCCATTCGTACGTTGGTGTGGCGGAGGAGACAAAGATGACAAGTATTTTACAGTGAAAATCATTTATTAGAACGGAAAGATGCTTACATATTTGAAGTAGTTGAAAATGGCTTATCTACAGTATTTTCTCTCGGCACTGAAAAGTGGCGTATCCTACGATAGTGCAAGGTGATCAGTCGTAGCCCCAGAGCGGATGGGTTCGCTTGGTCACGGAAGTAATAGTAGGTGACAGAGCTGCAAGAACTGGAGCGGTCCGCGAGACACCACACAAATTATAGCGGGCACGACTTCGTGATTAATCCAGATGAAGACGACACAGATTAATCGCCATAGAATTTTTAGGAAAACTGAGTTTTGACCTTGAGATTCGGGGTTTTTATAGTATTTATCCTTGAATCTGACCTTACGATTAGTCCTGCGTCCCATTTCTCGCTTCCCGATTGTTTTCTTCTTTGTCTCCAGGTGAAAACCGAAACCAGATCAGTTCACAAAAAAGGTTTGTACCGAGGCGTTTATTTGACAAGTGTTTCTCAACTCTGATCAGAGATTGTTGATAAACCTATAAGCCATTCTCTCATAATTTAGCCTATTGTTTCTGCTATCTGTCATTTTAGAACTTTAACGACAGTCTGTGAAATCCTTCCCCTTTTCTGAAAATTTAACCTAGATCGACTGTTTATGAGCACGTTTTTCCTATATTTTCATTAAAGAAAACCCATTTTACAAATAAAATTACAAAAATACTAACGTCTAGAACGGATTAATTGTATTTGCATTAATTTCTATGGGAAAACTTGCTTCGGTTAACGAACGGACTTGTGAAACGGATTACGTTCGTTAACCGGGATTCTACTGTACTTTTATATTGTACTTAGTATAAAAAAGCAAAAATGTTATTTTTCGGCTGAGGAAAGTTTCAGAGCAAATTGTGAAAGATAAGAGCGTTTAAAATTTTCATTTCTTCACTGAAGATATGACAAATTATTTTTCTATTTCAGCATCTCATGACCTTTAACCTACAATATTTAATACCATCAATGACGTTAAACATGACATACATCTAATAAAAAATTACGCAAAATTGTAAATAATCATAAAAAAGACAATGATAAAAATTTACAAATATTAAATTATAATTTCTGAAGTTTGGCATTGGACTTTAATATTGTAAACTTATAATATAAAAATGAAAATGAAAATGCTAACGCAAATGCTATAATATACAAATGAAAATGGTTATAATGTTTAGCTGTAATAATTTTCCATTCACTTAGATTTAACGATATAATAAAAGCTTATAATTAAGCATTTTCTTTTAGCCAGCACTTAAGTTTTATTGACTATGCTTTTAACATATTTATTCAGAGTGATTCTAAATTAAATACAAACAAGCAATTTATTTAACGATATTATCGAAGTTTGTCAACACAAACGAATTAAGTAATCAAAGAAGTGTATTTATTCGCTAGTGTCAGAGATGTGCGAGACACTTGCGCTTACTTTTCACATAAATTTATAGAATATTGGTGTTAAGATTAGAAATTCCTGAAACTATCCACAAAATGAATTCGAATATGGAAGATGGATGCTGCATGAATTGTTTCTTGAGGCCCTATTGGACAACGGCTTTAATTTACGGATTAGACTACTTGCAGATGTGTTCCTGCAAACAACCAACTTATCTACTTAAGACTAAGAAATTAAGAAAGATCTATATTCAGTTTGTTCAGGTTGTATTATGGCAATATACTATAATTTTGCTATGGCAAAATTTACCTGGTGTAAAGGAATATGCATTGTGTCACGGATTCTCTGAAGTATTCGGGACTGATTCTCAAATAATAAACATTTCAACGTTAATCATATTCATGACTTACACAATCAGCCTGACGTCTAACAGTAAAACAAAATTCCATATGATTAAGATTCTTCGAAACAGATATTTTTATCAAAAGTTTATTATTGAAAGTACCGTTGTGCTGAGAATATCGACCCTTCTGGTTTCTCTTATTGTCAAAATTTTAGTTATTTTTCAAGTTATTTTTCTGGTTGTTAACTATCCGGCGTTGGAAAAAAAGCAAATGTTTCGACTAGAAGCCCTTTTTTGTACTGTTGATATTGGATTTGCGACAGCTTTAATTACAGGAGGAATAGCATATACATTGCTTATATCAGCTGTAAATCTTTTTGTTCTTCATAAAGAGTTTGAAGAACTTTTGAGTGAATTATTCCAAATAAGAAGAAGCGAAAGAAATCTAAAGACGAGATTACAGAAATTGATGATTCATCACCAAGATTTATGGATTTTTATAAATCAGTGGAACACAAAATTGAAATTTACTTCATTACTTATGTATTTCGGAGTAATTTCGGGAACGAGTTTTTTGTATTACGAATTTTTGTATCTGGAAATGGACGATGTTTTTAGAATGTATACTTTCGCTATGATGATCCTTTTTACCTTTATCTGTATTATATTTGCCTGTTTTCTGTGCTGCATCGCATTTACGGTAATTATTCATTTTGCTTAAACTATTATTATTTATTACTTTCTGTGTTTGTATTTTTATTTTTTTTCGTAGATGCAAGATGGATTTCAAGACATTCGGCAATTCGTAATTTGCGATCTCAGATTGATACAAAAGCTTAAAGTAAAGTTTATCCTGATCCTATTCTTATTAAAATGAAACTTGGATTTATTAAATTAAAAGTTATATGCGAATGTTTTCTTTAGATATTGAATTTTATGAAACGATTTGGAAAAGTGTCCCTGTGTCTCTCGATTGGAGGTTTCTTTTGCGTTAACAAGAGAATTCCTCTGAAGGTAGCATTTTTTAATCAACTGTTACGATTTTATTTAGAAATTAAGTTAAATAGTAATACTGTATTTATTTTGTTTTATTTCAGATAGCGAAAACATTGCATTCTGTGTTTTCGGGACTTTTAAAATTGAAGAATGTATCAAATAGTAGGCACGATTGTCAACGTATTTTCATTAGCAACCACTCTAATATAAATTAGAAAAGTAAAATTTTCACCGTTTTCTATCATGCAACGATTGAATCTGTTATTACTCACAACAATAATTGATTAAACTTTATTTTAATCGTTTTTGACTGAATGAATAATGAAAATTGCAAGACAGTACGTTTGTACTGACAGTATAGAATCCGTGTCAATTTAGTTACTTTTATTCGTAGGACATTATTAAAAGTTAATTAGTGAGTTTAGCTTTGACGCAAATACAGTAATATATCTTCAATGATCATAGCCCACTATCGGCCGAGTGGTTGAAATAACTATACACTAGTAGTTATTCGCGTTTTCGCGTTTCGACAACGCTCAGTGTGTAAATCTGGTAATTAAGAACGAAAAAATTGTAATATAAAGCATTATTGTTTGTATTTGATGTAGTTTTGCAAATAAAATACGAATTTTAGCAGTCGTATAAGTTATTTAATATATTTAATCATAGTAAATTTCGTTTACAGTACATATTGTATATGCATCTGCAAAACATACAGGTTTTTCTAAGGAATAATCTGTAATAGATATTTGTATTTAGTATTGTGTTTAATCCTCATAAAATATTAACTTTCAAAAGTAATAAATAAAAAAATATATGTATGCTGAAAAAAAGTAAGTATTCGAAAAAGCTTAGCCTGATGATGTCCAATAGAGTTGGCTGAAAACGTTAGCTTTTCATTAAAAGTTTTCTCAGCAAATTAAGGTGTTGTGTTTTTTTGAGTTTATAAGTATGCCAGCAAAAACGAAACAGGAAAAATCACGTGTGTTAAACAGAATAAGAAAACATTTAATGGATATCAGTAATAACACTATACTCATCTAATTCTAAAAGACAGAATTCTTTCTTTTTGTTCTGATAAAAATTTTCTCTAATAAATTTAATATTTCAGGATATATTTTTTCTGTCTATTTATTTGAGATGCTCACGAACTGGCTATAAATGAGTTTTCGTCACGTTGATGGTTGTATATTTTCGTATTAAATAGTCCCCTGATCTTTAGATTAGGTTTGTTATTCATCTCTTAGGCTTCTTTTGGTTACGGGTCAATTGGGAAAATGCAAGCTTCAATAATGACTTTTTCGTAAAATAAAAATTTTATGAAGTGTCACGGACATTGAATACTGTGCATAGCGTAGAAACTTCGCCATGCAATATCTAGAGAAAACATGTTAGTTCCAAGACTGGAAAAACGTGGAGGGTTGGTTAGATGTGTGTCGATGCGATAACTAACAAACAATAACACGAATGAAATCCGATGTCAATACAAGCGAATGATAAAAGATACCGGCTCGGACGTCGCCCTAATAAACAAAATCTGCCACACCAACCGAGAAATCGAGGTTGGGTTGAAAAATTGGCTACCGAAAGAAAGAAAATAAAGCTTCATCTAGCAACAGGAGTAATTTCAGTTGGTACTTAGAATGTCAAAACGTTATGGTCACCTGAAAAACTAAAGCTGGTTCGTAAGGAAATAAAGAGATATCAAAGCGACATATTAGCCTTAGCAGAGATGCGTTTTACAGCTTCGAAAAAACTGAATGGGAGTGAAATCATCTGGTGGGAAAATGACATAAGACATGAAGCTTGTGTCAGATTTGTGCTTAGCTAAAGAGCACAAACAGCGCTGGTAAGATTCAATCCAGTTAGTGCAAGATTGATGAAGAGAAGGTTTGAAGCAAAGCCATTTAATATTTCAATAATCTAGGTATATGCAAGCGATGTGATATTAGGAGATGTTATGATATAAACATACTGAAAGTCTGGGTTCGGATCCTCACAGTACCTACCTCAGATAGCAGTGAAGAGGTGATTAAACTTCTCATTAATCACATATATCTTACGGTAATATTTAAAAAATTTAAACTTGTCGATTAGAAAAGTTTATTACGTTAATTAATATAATAACATTCACTGTAATGAAGGCCATTGCTAAACTCACAAATTTCATAGTTTTATATTTGGTAATTTTAAAAATTTTTAATGCAATTTATATATGACAAAATTTTAAATCAGATATACAGATTATTATTTTTTTAGATAATATACCTTGCGGTATATTTCCGCTATCGCATAACCGGGTATAAACAAAATATTTACAATATATAACACAGATGAAATAAATCTTTTGAATTGAAATGAATATAACAAATAATAATTAACCGCGTGTACATATAATTTATATAAATATTACACGCGTACATATAAATAAATAACAACAAAACCGCAAGTACATATAATACGCACGTACAAACACTATGTGCGTAATCGTGTGCTTGAAATAGTCAGATATACAGTACGTCATACGTATATCTGGATATTGATACTGTTAAAACTGGTGAAATGTGGAGATAGAAGAAATTATGTGTCATTCATTTACCGCGATATAAAAATTTTATACACTTTTAACTGTTTGAAATTTACTGAGATACTCGCAGCTATGCTGAATAATAAGCACTTTTCCCTTTTTGAAATAATAATAATAAATAAATTATTTTCATTTGAAAATTTATAATAGGTAGTGTTACACACAACTTTGTAGTTATAAATGGCGGCCGTGTTAATAATCGCAGAATTCTAAATCTAATTATTCAGCGATGCTGAACACTTATCTAACTATTTGTTTACTATGTCTATTGCTAAAATTCAAACTACTACAGTCATTTTTTTATCTATGCTAAATTATACGATTGACCTAATTGTGTTTGTCTCTCTTACAACTGTTTCTTCTGGACAAAAGATATTTTTGAATATGATCGTAACATTATGTGAAAATCATGATAAAGACGTTATTCACTATTTTTACACACAATCAGTCTCACCTGCTAACTCAGCACACCAATCGAGAATAATTATAACATTAATATTTCCTCTTAGCCAATTCATTAATACAAATTTAGTAGTTAATATCCTACTTCGGATATCTGTTTTTATTCTATAACTTTTAAAAGTATGGTCGCTACGCTTTCATTTCCAAAATGGCGTACCAGGCAATATTGAATTTGAATATTAGTATTTCATATTTCTTGCCAAGAAAATTAACGTATTCGTGTAGTGCGAAAAATATTTTTGAAATTAAAAAGAGAATAAAACTAAAGTTTGATGTTCTAAAAGTTTTAAAATAACGTAATGTGGATAAGCCGACTTTCAGGGAAGAATCGTTAATGTCTTTTCAGGATAACCTAAATGCACTCACCTATGTGGGTGGTGGCGTAGGACGCAGTAAATGCAAGTGCCAAAGACGATACACTTAGAGAAAGACATTTCAGTTGAAAATCACGATGACGACCAGTCCTAGCCCCATATCTTTGAACATCGGGGTTTTATTAACTTTTTCATTTTTTATCTTTTCTTTTTATTGGCTGATCTTTTTCCAATTCTTCGATTCATCTACCTATTGTCTCCAGGTGGAAATCGAGATCAGTTCGGGTGGCGACAAGGATCTGCCTTGAATAGTTTATTTAACACTATTACTCGGTTCTTCTATTGTGGACAGGTGTCTTAGTTCTATTGCTGATAGAAGTAACCACCTGCACTTACATCTTCACTTTCACTTTTTATTTCCATCTATGATGTTCCAGAACGCTAATGCCTTTTTATACGTCTTTTGTTTTTCAAACCTTCAAATATTAATTTATATTTTCGTATTACTACACATCATCATAAAAAACGTCAAAATCTAAAACAACTTAAAATGGTCGAATACGGGTGCCATTACCCTACCGACACGTTACTGTAGGGAGACAGATCGAGTTCGAACCTAAAACAGTTTATAAAGATTTGTAATACAATGAAGTAATAAACGTGACACGCAGACAAACAAGCGAGTCCCAAACTCGATGCCGAAACATGTTGGGTTGACATTCGTCAAGGACAAGGAGATTGAACTTTGACACTTTCGCTCATATAAGTAGTAGTCGTTTGAGTGGCACTAATCACAAAATTAATTTTTTGAGTAAATTACTATCGAATAAATTAAAATTGCAAATAAAAACTTGTTGAATGGAATTATTTCAGATCACAAAATTAATTTTTTGAGTAAATTACTATCGAATAAATTAAAATTGCAAATAAAAATTCGTTGAATGAAATTATTCTAAATCACAAAGTTAATTTCAGATGTCAATTAATTATAATTGCAAATAAAAATTTGTTAAATAGAATTATTTCAGATCACAAAATTAATTTTTTGAGTAAATTGCTATCGAATAAATTAAAATTACATAAAAATTTTTAAGATTGAAAAATAAAAATTTGTTGAATGGAGTTATTTCAGATCACAAAATTAATTATTCTAATCACAAAAGTAATTTTTACTCAAAGGAAATAATCCGAATGTTGAGAATATTCAAGTAAATTTTTAAAATATGAAAGAATTAAATGTTTTAATATCGAATAAAATTAAAACACAATAATTGTATGAAATAATATAACACCAAAACAATTTTTATTATTTTTACACTAATAGATTAAAAAAGTTTTATTTTATTTAAGCTTTTCCAGTTTTTTCATTCACTTTATCAAAAACATGACATATTTCTGGTCTAATTTTTAATATTTTATAAATTAAGATTACAAATAGTTTTATCATCAATACTAAAATTAATTATTTCCTTGATGGATATTTGTCTTAATATTATGGTACATGATATAACATAATATAACATCCAGACAAAATTGTAGATCATAGTAATCACAAATGTTAATGAAATTAATTATCAAATGTTTTTAATAATTAATTATTTTTTCTAAGCGAGTAGGTGTCAGATTTTTTCTAAATTGCTTTATGAACTAAGTTTTGTTTTGATTATAATCATGTTCTATCTGAGTTATTTTATAGATCCAAGAAAATTAAAACATGACAATTGTGATTAAATAAGTTTATTTAAGCTTTTCCAGATTTTTCATTTACTTTATCTAAAACATGACATATTTATGGACTAATTTCTGATATTTTATAAATTAAGATTACAAATATTTTGTTGAGTTTTATTAACAATACCAGAATTAATTATTTTTTTGATGGTTATTTGTCTTAATATTCAGGTACACGACAATAATATAACACTGAAATTGTTTTGAAAAGGCTTTTATTTTTACATTACAGTTTATTTAAGTGTTTCCACTTTTTCCTTCAGTTTATCTAAAGCAAGCAATTTCTGAACATAATAATTTTTCAGGATATAAATTATTTTTAGATCAAAAATTTCTCCATTAAATTAATTTTATAAATATTTAGGAAACAGTTCAATTAATTTCTTATAAAAAGATTTTTAGTGCAATTCATTGCTTCATATAAACTTAATTTTCGATAATAATTTTTACAATTTGTACTAACATCTGATGTGGTTGAGAATTATTAATATATATTTGCAATTTTCTTTGTTCTATTATCTGAATAAATTTAAAACACAACAACTTAAAATAATATTATAACAGTAAGGCAAAGTAAAATAGGGAAATAGTTTAATATAATAATTATTTAAATTATATTTGTTACTTATTTATTAAATATCGTAAAGAGAACAATGCTTTTTTAAAATAGTTGTGGTAACAGCAAATATTTTAATATTATTCAATCTTAGACATCTCAAAAGTTCGATGTCTAAATAATTGTAGTAACAGTTTTTTTAAAAAGATTTTTTTTATCTTATATATTCACCTTAAAATAAAAATAATTCATTATACGTTGTGAAATAATTTAATAAGTTTCGTAAATTACTATGTTCAGACAAACAATGTTACTATAAAATGTTCAGACAAACAATGTTTCTTATATTGTGTAATTGCGCATTTATATCCAACAGCTAACACTAATAGAAATTCTATATATTTATATAGAAAATATTTAAAATATTTAAATATAAATTGTTTAAAATTTTCTGTAATTGTAAAAAGTATTTCTATATTCGAAAGAAATAATTGTCTAAGTATTAATGTATATGGATACGAGAACAAACTAATTTATCCAATTTATATTAGCAAATTTCAATTTGAAAAAGAAATAAATTTTTTTTTACACAAATCTCATTATTTTTTAATTATAAATTTAAATAGACTAATATCTGATAAATTTTTATCAAGAAAATTCTGTAAAAGATGTTTAAACGGTTTTAAAAGAGAAAGCACTTTAAATTATCACGTAAAATTTTGTTCTAATCATAAATATCAAAAAGTATCCACTCCAAAATGAGACAATGCAATTGTGAAATTTCATTTTTTTGAGAAGTCCTTATTTCACCCAAACTGTATTTATGCAGATTTTGAATCAAGTTTGGAAGAGGTTTCTTCCAATGAAATAGATCCCAAAGTAAGTTTTACTAAAATTGTCCAAATCCATGAACCTATATGCTATTCTATTGTAATTATTGAAAACAAGGAAAAGATAATATAGGCCTATACTAATTTTTATTGTGGTGATAATGCTGTAAATAATTTTTTAATTGATATTCAAAACCAGTTGAATAATTTGTTAGGTAAAATAAGTCGTAATATTGAAATTAATTTAAATACTGTTTCTGATAATTCAAGACATTTATGCCATATTTGCAAACAAAAATTTGATGATGATGATATTCGTGTAATGGATCACGACCCTAAACAGGCATGTTCCGTGGGTGGGCCCATAATAGCTGTAATTTAAATTACCGACTAAAAACGTTTATTCCAATTATATTGCACAATTTTTCAGGTTATGATTCGCGTTTAATTTTTAAAAATATACCTTCTAAATTATTTTCAAAAATTAGAATTATTCCAATAAATTCAGAGAAATTTACAACATTTTCATTAAATTATTACAAATTTATTAATAGTTATCAGTTTTTCAATTCTTTTCTTTCTACTTTAACAGACAATTTAAAAAATGCTAATTATAATTTTCCAATTTTTAACAAAGTTTTTGTTGTAATAAATATAGAGAATTATTAAAAAGAAAAGGAATTTTTCCATGTTCCTATTTTAAAAACAAGTGAATATTAAGTGAAGTGCAGCTACCCCACAAAAATGTTTTTATAAAGAATTATTATGAGAAAATATTACGGGTGACGATTACAATCACGCTCAATTAATTTGGAAAAAATTTCACTGTAAAACTTTTAAAGACTATTTAAAATTATACCATTATGTAGATACAATATTATTAGATGATATATTTCAGAATTTTGAAAAAATAACATATTATAATTTAGCTCCTGTACATTTCATAACTACACCTGATTTAACATGGAACTGTGGTTTAAAAATGACAAAAATGCAATTTGAATTATTCAACGACCTTGATATGTATTTGTTTATCGAAAATGGAATTAAAGGTGGAATAAGTTTGTCAGGGAAAAGGTTTGCGAAAGCAAATAATCCGTTAATACCAGAAACTTATGATAAAAATCAACCCCATAATTATATTCTGTTGATACATGCAAATAATCTTTATGTCTTTGTAATGAGTGCATATTTACCTGTAAATAATTTTAGATGGTTATGCAAAGACGAAAATAAACGCTTTAGACATACCTAATATGTTGGACAAAAGTAATGTAGGATATATCTTAGAAGTAGATTTAAAATATCCCTGAAAATATTCACGATAGACATAATGATTTACTGCTACCTGCTGAACATACTAATATCCCGTATGATTTATTATCTAATTATCAAAAAACAGTATTAAATAAATTAAATTTAAAATATACTAATACTAATAAAAAATTAATTCCCACTCTTTTTAATAAAACAAATTATGTAATTCATTATAGAAATTTAAAATTTTATCTAGAACAGGGTCTGATAATAATGAAAATTCATAGAGTACTAGCATTTTGTCAAAGTGCATGGCTTAAAAAATATATATATTTTAATGATAAAAAAAGACAAGAACCAACTAACGATTTTGACAAATCATTTTTTAAGCTAATGAATAATAGTTTTTTTGTCAAAACATGTCAAAATGTAAGAAAGCGTATTAACTTAAAAGCAGCTACAACATTAAATCAATATCGTAGATATCTATCTAAACCATCTGTAAAAAATTTTTAAATTATAAATGATAATCTCACAATTTTTAAAGTGAAAAAACTTAATTTAATTTTAGACAAACCAATTTATATAGGTTTTTGCATATATTAGAATTAACCAAATTACACATATATGAAACGTTTTATAAAATATTTAAAAACAGGTATGGGGAAAATGAATATTTATTATATACTGACACAGATTCTCTAACACTTCAAATTTATACAAATGATGTTTACGAGGATTTTAAATCGTTCCTCGATATTTTTGATTTTAGTAACTATCCTAAAAATCACAAATTATATAATGAAATGAACAAAAATAAATTCGGATATTTTAAAGATGAAACTCTGTCAAAACCAATAATTGAATTTTTCTCTCTAAAACTAAAAATGTATTCTTATATTTTTTATAAACAAAATAAAAAAACTACTAAGGAGGTTAAAAAATCTGTTGTAAAAAACATTTAATCATGATAAATAAATATAAAGAAGTTTTACTAAACACAGAGTTATTAAGACATCAACAATATGGAATTAAAAGCAAAAACCATGTAGTAACAACATATCTACAAAATAAAATTTCTCTTTCTCCTTTTTATGATAAAAAATTCATTTTAGATAATGGAATAGATGTAGTGTCTGCAAGAATTAAAAGTAGAAATTGTAGATTCAATTTCTACTTTTAATTCTTGCAGATAATCTGATATCATCATCTTCGCAATATGGCTTTTTATTAGTATATAAAACAAAACGTTCTTATGTAATACATAGTGTTTGTAGTAAAACTTATCCTTGTTTAAAACAAACACATAATAAAGCAGCATTGTTAAAATTGCCAAATAATAAAACATATAAATGTAAATTTTTCATAAAAAATGATAAAATAACATTACCGATATTCAATGAATCTTTTATAAAATGTGATTGCATAAAATGTAATAAATAAATATTTTATTTTCTAGAATTTGTATATTTTAAAACGTTATCTGAAAATTTAAGAATTTTGAAAAAGGCTTTTTTGGGAGCAGGCAGATATGATATATTTTGTGTTAATGGATTTGAACTTAATCCAAATGAACAAAAAGTAATATTTACGGATCTGGCTACAGAAATGCCGAATAAGTGTTATGCTAGAATTGCTCCAAAATCTTCTTTATCTGTAAATAACATTATAATCAATGCGGAAGTTATGAATTGTGACTACCGTGGAAACATTGGAGTCTTAATGTATAATTTTGGACCAAAAATGATTATTTTTGAACCTGGAACACCTATCACGCAATTAATTTTTGAAAAAATTATGCATCTGACTTTTTTAGAAACATTTTTATTAGACATCACTGACAGAGATGAAAAAGGCTTTGGGGAATGTACCGAAATTGCCTTTTCCCAAAAATAAAGTTTTGGAGACTGTAGCGAAATTCTCTTTTCTCAAAAAGAAGGTTTGGGAGACTGATACGAAAATTAACTTGTCTGTACTCAATTATTATTTTTATATGTACATCACTATTATTTTGTATATGTACTCAACTATTATTTTGTATATTTACTCATGTATTATATATGTACTCATGTATTCAATTTTAAATCTGTATTCAAATAAACAAATATTATAAAAGAATTGTTTATTTTTTTTTAGACAATTCACAACCCTCCATCGACTGAGAAACTTTCTTGCCAGTAGAAGAAAGTACTATTCGACGTTTTAAAAATTATGTTGATTGGAATATCGTCAGTCAACAACGCGATTTATCTCATACGTTTATTTTGGAATTTGCGGGATAAGTTAAATTGGGAATACATATGGAAAAATTACAAATTCCCCATCCCGTTTATCATACAACATATACGCGAAATGGGATTTAATTTGCCAATACCAGCAATTAAATGAACAATTCCTAACTGATTTTTTGGACCATCTTGATTGGAATAAAGTTGCGGAATTTCAAACTCTTTCGGACGATTTTATTGCTATCTTCATGCATCACTTTGATAATGAAAAAATTTTAAAATACCAACAATTAAAAAACAAATACTTTACGCGAGTTAAAAGATTATCTAGACTGGGATGTTGTTTCTTGCTACCAAAAACTTGACGAACAATTTATCAATGATTTCCAAAATCAACTTTCTTGGTGTAACGTTATAAAATATCAAAAATTAGATCGAGATTATATCGTTCGCAATCGCGAAAATATATTGCTGTTCTTACTTGCAGAAATAAACTGCTTTAATATATTTATTAAGTGTACTATAAACACTTAAACAAACTGTATTCATGTAATGCAAAAATAAAAAGATTTCTGTATTATACTATTTCAAATTACCACTCACTTTGAGTAAAATTATAATAAAACTTCTTATTGTAAATCTATTCAGAACAACTTATTAACAAAACAAATTTTATCAATGTAATTTACCTGAGTAAAAATTATTTTTGTGATTAAAACAAATTTTCAGAACAACTTATTACTAAAACAAATTTTATCAGTGCAACTTACTTGAGTAAAAATTACTTTTGTCATTAAAACAAATTTTCAGAATTTATACAAATTATTTATTATTAAAAATTATTATTTACTTGAGTAATAATTATTTTTGTGATTAAAACAAATTTTATCAATGCAACTTAATATTTTAATATTTACTTTACTAAAAATTAATTTTGTGATAAGTGCCACCCAAACCACTACTACTTATGTTGTAGTAGTGTAGTAGTGTAGTAGTACTTATCCTGATAAACGATTTCTTTGTCGGCTTATTATTTTGCACCCTTCTCGTTTATTCTGAAATTCACTATTCTCTCTATTCAGAAACCTTTCTAAAAATCTGTGTTCAAAGAACTGATATATTGTAATTGAACATCCTACAATAAAAGAAGGCATTTTCGTTAACTTTCAACAGAAAAACTAAATTGTGACGAAGTCCGAAGTGTTAAATAATTATTAGGAAATCGAGTTTTAATACAAGAACACTACCTGCAGTCCGTAATATTACTTCGATCTACACAATTACACAAAGAAAGAACTTCCATATCAATGCTAATCTTCATTTCAATTCGTGCATTTTCAAATATTTTATAAAGTAGCAAAGAAAACAATTCTCCAGAATGAATTTCAATATCTGAAAGTAGTTTTTAACAACAAAGCTGGAGAAGGTCAGCAATTGAAAAACTGCTAAATATTTAAATTGTTTTAATAATTATATTTCTGGCTGTTTAAGCCATTCTTCAAAACTAAGCGACACATCTTTGAGAGCATACTTTAGCTTCAAAAGTTGAAATTTATTTCTATTTATTTTGAGATCTCTGCATTCCATTACAAACCATAAAACTGTTTTAGCAACCCTCCTGATTGGGTGAACAACGCATAGACTCGGATCAAAGAAACAAGAATGCAGCCATAACACATCGTGAGCAATTAACGATCTCTCCGCCATTTGCAATACTAATCCATGAATGGCGGTCGCTTCTCTTATAATCTTCTACACAATGAAAAATATAAAAATACTCATATGACAATTATAGAATTTCAATACATTGAACAAGAAATTAGTTTTACCTGTAATTTTTCAGACAGCGTTGAATATTTAGTGAATAGTCGAAGCCATTCGTAGTAATGCTGCTCCATCTTCAACATCCATATTATAAACTGGCCAGAATACCAGGGATTAACTTTAATTTCAATTGCCTGAAAGTTATAATTCAATTAAACACTACAGTGATTTGAAATATTGTCATTGTCTTTCGGAAAGTGTATAATATAAAGATTGTTACCGGGTGAAGTGAAAAAGTCAATCTCCTAGATTTGTCTTTAATATAGTCTGTGTTCACTAAATAACGGTAGAAAGATAAGTAAAGTATTAGAGAAAGTTAACATAAAACTGTACGAAAATACATTGGTTTCCATAATTTAAATGCAGATAACAGCCGAAACCATGAATGTGTCAGATTACCGTGTTCTGAAGGACACGAGATCGAATCCCGGAGAGCAGTTCAAGAACTTAATCACGACTTTCACAATTAAAATTTTTCCATAAGCATCACTTATGACAATCGCATGTTACACAGAACAAACATACCGTAATAGAAAAGTTAATTGTTTACCCACCAACGGTCGAGTCAACCAGAGAATACCTGTACTCGGCGTGTACACAAATCCTACCCGATGATGGCCACGTGGAGTTTTATTTACTTCAAGTGGGTAATATTTAGAGACCAATATTCTCTTGTACAGTATCCTCCCGGGAGGCTCCACCAATGCATTTCTATACGTCATCAAACCAAACCAATCAATTGTTTTTTGACTTCCAGAGGTATTCACATGTATGAAATCGTAAACTGTATGTCTATCTAACGAACGTAGTGGAAACACCGTAATAAGTAAGACAACGCAATTCAATGACTGAAATGCATTGTTTAGACAGCTGCATACTCAAGTAGGAGCCATAGATAGATGTACGGAATCAGTATTAACCTATATCTCGGTTAACAGACATTTGGACCACACATTAAGGTACATTCTATAAAGTATACTTTTATATTTTAGAAATTTATGTAATATTTTCTAGAAAATAAATTTATTTACTTTTAACTCCGAATGAATCCATTCTGGAATTATAGCATTTACTCATTCTGCAAAACTGGCACCTCGTTGACATTGTGCACTTTCCTCCATTGTCACAGATGAAAAATTCGTAATTTTGAATGATTCGTTCGAAATACCGGTTACAGGAATTACAAACTGTGCAACTGTAAAGATCTGAGAGGCGAGCAAACGTCGGACACGTTGAGAATCCTGCAAAATAATCATAATATCTAAAACAATTAAAAATAACTTGCGCATTGTTCAGAACTCATTTCTCTGGACTTACTTCAGAAAATTATCAAAAATTTTAACTAAAATATGTGTTCATACACAAGGTTATTGTTAAAGGATATTGCAGAAAAATTCGAATTCCTGCAAAATAAACATAATACAGTAATACCCCGAACTTACGCGATAGGTGGGACCGAGCGATAACAGCGTAAGTCGGGGTAAAATTTCGCGCATAAATACATACAAATAATTTTTAATTGGGGCCGGAGACTAAAGATAACATAATTTAGAAAAAAATGTTTAATAAAACCTTAGATAATATATATGTATAACAAATTATATTATTATACAATATTTCACATTTATTTGATTAACACACCATAATTGTAACATTGTTTACATCCTAGAGATAATACCGTGACGTTTACGAATGATGCTTGAATTTAAATATTGAACATTTTTTACAGCTTCGAAAATTTTTTCTTTGCCTTTTATAATTGTTCTGACCATCAATTCCGGTAGATCAAACTTTTTTGCCAATTCACAAATTTTCATTTTTGCATCGAAGTCTTTAATAATGTTAACTTTACGTTCCAAAGATAAAGTTTTTCCTTTCTTGTTTGATGCAGAAAAATCAGTTCCACTTCGTTTAGATGACACAGTAAAATTTCTCGAGTCTCTGTAGATATAACAAACACAGAAATAAATAACACAAAATAAATTGTAGCTATATGTCGATTCCGCGCGACACGTCCGAACATGTAATCCGAACAATAGTGTGAGGGGAGTAAGTAATCGAGAGTTGAGTGGCCCTCAAACAAAAGAGGAATCGACAAGATTTGAAAATCGCGAAACTCCGGGGTAGTGTAAGTCGGAGTAGCGTAAGTCGAGGTATTACTGTATTGTATTTGCGTCAAAGCTAAACTCTCTAATTACTTTTTAATAACTCCGTCCGAATAAAAGTAACTGAATTGACACGGATCCTATACTGTCGGTACAAACGTACTGTCTTGCAATTTTCATTATTCATTCAGTCAGAAACGATTAAAATAAAGTTTAACTAACGATTGTTGTGAGTAATATCAGATTAAATTGTTGAGTGATAGTAAACGGAGAAAATTTTACAATTCTAGTTTAGATTAGAGTGGTTGCCAGTAAAAATACGTTGGCAATAGTGTCTATTTTTTGACACATTCTTCAATTTTAAAAGTCCCGAAAACACAGAATGCAATTGTTGAATTTCAAATGGTAGCTGTATTACGTATTATATAGGTAAATGTCTCTTCAATCCGAACAAAATTTCGGTAGACTTTCTCACAGCTCTACAGGTTAAAAATCTCCTTTATTGTTTTTCACATATGCATTTCGACGAACAAAATTTCGGTAGACTTTCTCACAGCTCTACAGGTTAAAAATCTCCTTTATTGTTTTTCACATATGCATTTCGGGCAAGTTTTCTATTTAAGATGCTTCTTAAGAGAAGAACATACTCAAATACCTTAAACATGTGGGAAATCTTAAGGTATTATAAAGTGTCTTTTTATGTTTTGTAAGCATTTTCTACTATAAAGTTGTTTTGTGTAAATTCAATATGAATTTGTTTTGTAGCACTGAAGAGGGGAAGGAAAATTAAACTTGCCCGAAATGCATATGTGAAAAACAATAAAGGAGATTTTTAACCTGTAGAGCTGTAAGAAAGTCTACCGAAATTTTGTTCGGATTAAAGAGATATTTACCTATATAATACAGAATGCAATGTTTTCGCCATCTGAAATAAAACAAAATAAATATTACTATTTAAGTTAATTGATAAATAAAATCGTAACAGTTGATAAAAAAAGCTACCTTCAGAGGAATTCTCTTGTTAACGCAGAAAATACCTCCAATCGAGAGACACAACGACACTTTCCAAATCGTTTCGTAAAATTCAATATCTAAAGAAAAAATTCGCATGTAACTTTTAATTTATTAAATCTAACTTTTATTTTAATAAGAATAGAATCAGGATAAACTTTACTTTAAGCTTTTGTTTTGTATCAATCTCAAATCACAAATTACGAATTGCGAATGTCTTGAAATCCATTCTCCATCTAGGAAAGAAAAATAAACAGACAAACAAAAACATTAATAAATAATAGATTAAGCAAAATGAATAATTACCGTAAATGCGATGCAGCACAGGAAACAGGCAAACATAATACAGATAAATGTAAAAAGGATCATCATAGCCGAAGTATACATTCTAAAAACATCGTTAATTTTTAGATACAAAAATTCACAATACAAAAAAATCGTTCCCGAAATTACTCCGAAATACATAAGTGATGTAGAAAATTTCAATTTTGTGTTACACTGATTTATAAAAACCCACAGATCTTGATGATAGATCATGAATTTCTGTAATTTCGTGTTCAGATTTCTGTCGCTTCTTCTTATTTCGCATAATTCACTCAAAAGTTCTTCGAACTCTTTATTAAGAACAAAAATAATTACAGCAGCTAACAGCAAAGCATATGCTATTCCTCCAGTAATTAAAGTTGACGATATTTCAATTTCGACAGCACAAAAGAGTGCTTCTAGTCGAAACATTTGCTTATTTTCCAACGCAGGATAGTAAACTACCAGAATAATAACTTGAAAAATAATAATTAAAAATATAACAACAAGAGAAACCAGAAAGGACACCACTGTCAGTAGAACGTTACTTTCAATAATAAATTTTCGATAAAAATATCTGTTTCGAAGAACTTTAATCAGATGGAGTTTTGTTTTATTAGCAGACGTCAGGCTGACTGAGTAAGTCATAAATAGAATTAACGATGACATTTTCATTATTTGTGCATCACTCCCAAATACGTGAATGAACCCGTGACACAATGCATACGTTCTTATACCAGGTAAAGTTTGCCATAGCAGAATTATAGTATGTTGCCATAATATAACGTGAACAAAAAGAATGTAGATTTTTCTTAATTTTTCAGTCCTAAGTAGATAAGATGGTTGTTTGCAGGAACACATCTGCAAGTAGTCTAATCCGTAAATAAGAGCCGTTGTCCAACAGGGCCTTAAGAAACAATTCATGCAGCATCCATCTTCCATATTCAAAATCTTTTGTGTAAAGTGAGAAATATCTGATCTTAGATCGTATATTTTATTAATTTTTGTGAGAAGTAAGCTCAAGTTTCGTGCGCATTTAAGATACTAACGAATGAACATTCTTCTCTGGTTTCTTAATTTATTTGTGTTGACCAATTTCATTAATTGCATGAAATTAAATTTCTAATTTTTATAAAAATTAAAACCACTTTGAAGAAGTATGCTAAAAGCTTAGTCAATAAAATTAAGTGCTTGTTACAAGGAAATGCTTTCTAATTAATTCTTTTTATAACATTAAAAATATAAAAAATTGGAAGGTAGATAATTATAGTAACTAAAAATTTTAAATGTTTTAATTAGTATATTGTAGAATTTATATTAGAATTTTTCGTTTTAGTATTATACTAATGAATTTTTATTATTAAATTTATTAATTTATTAATTAATTTTATTATTAAATTTT